>NC_091234.1:13879059-14063557 GCF_040958095.1 Procambarus clarkii
AAATATTGCTAAATTCGATGATTTTTCGTACGAAACAAAATGCAAGAAAACTTGCTTAAATGCAATATTATGCGAAATTCTGAGATTTGAAGGCCAAATCACATATCGTGATACTACATGAAATAGTATCGAAATATTGGTAAAAAGAATATATTTGCGTAATATCAAACTACATGAAACGTGAAAAAGTCACTATTTTACCATATTTGAGGATTTTAACTTCAAATCATAGAGCGAGGTTTCGTATTATTTAGTTCCAAGAAAGACATATGACAATGTTGTTTCCAATACAAATGATAAAAATCAATGTGTTTTCATTAGAATTAACTAAATGTTCTTGATTTTCCGTTTATATTACGATGGAAGATGTACACGAAAACCGCTCTATTCCGGCTGAAACGTCGATATATGCAATAAAAAGAACTTCTCTCCCCTTTTCAATATCTTACTCAGTATTTTAACGAGAAACAAATAGTGATTGAAAATGATGTATTTGAGGTTATTATCTAATCAATTATGTGTTTGCATCATTTTTATCGTATATATATGAATTAATACCCATGACTGAAATTCACAAACGGGAAAACGGCAAGATATTGCCTAATTCGATGATATTTTGTTTAAATCACATAAAGGAAAAGGGGATGATCAACGTCAAAATATTGCTAAATTCGATGATTTTTCGTACGAAACAAAATGCAGAAAACTTGCTTAAAATGCAATATTATGCGAAATTCTGAGATTTCAAGCCAAATCACATATCGTGATACTACATGAAATAGTATCGAAATATTGGTAAAATGAATATATTACGTAATATCAAACTACATGAAAACGTGAAAAAGTCACTATTTAACCATATTTGAGGATTTTACTTCAAATCATAGAGGGAGGTTTCGTATTATTTTGATCCAACAAAAGACATATGACAATGTTGTTTCCAATACAAATGATAAAATCAATGTGTTTTCATTAGAATTAACTAAATGTTCCTGATTTTCCGTTTATATTACCGATGGAAGATGTACACGAAAATTGCTCTATTCCGGCTGAAACGTCGATATATGCAATAAAAACCGAACTTCTCCCCTTTTCAATATCTTACTCAGTATTTTAACGAGAAACAAATAGATGATTGAAATGAAGTATTTAAGGTTATTATCTAATCAATTATGTGTTTGCATCATTTTTATCGTATATATATAAATTAATACCCATGGACTGAAAATTCACAAAACGTGGAAAACGGCAAGATATTGCCTAATTCGATGATATTTTGTTTAAATCACATAAAGGAAAAGGGGATGATAAACGTCAAAATATTGCTAAATTCGATGATTTTTCGTACGAAACAAAATGCAAGAAAACTTGCTTAAAATGCAATATTATGCGAAATTCTGAGATTTCAAGGCCAAATCACATATCGTGATACTACATGAAATAGTATCGAAATATTGGTAAAAAAATATATTTACGTAATATCAAACTACATGAAACGTGAAAAAGTCACTATTTACCATATTTGAGGATTTTACATTCAAATCATAGAGCGAGGTTTCGTATTATTTATCCAAGAAAAGACATATGACAATGTTGTTTCCAATACAAATGATAAAAAACATGAGTTTTCATTAGAATTAACTATAATGTTCTGATTTTCCGTTTATATTACGAGGAAGATGTACACGAAAACCGCTCTATTCCGGCTGAAACGTCGATATATGCATAAAAACAGAACTTCTCCCCTTTCAATATCTTACTCAGTATTTTAACGAGAAAAATAGTTGATTGAAAATGAGTATTTAAGGTTATTATCTAATCAATTATGTGTTTGCATCATTTTTATCGTAATATATGAATTAATACCCATGGACTGAAAATTCACAAAAACGTGGAAAACGGCAAGATATTGCCTAATTCGATGATATTTTGTTTAATCACATAAAGGAAAGGGGATGATAAACGTCAAAATATTGCTAAATTCGATGATTTTTCGTACGAAACAAATGCAAGAAACTTGCTTAAAATGCAATATGCGAAATTCTGAGATTTCAAGGCCAAATCACATATCGTGATACTACATGAAATAGTATCGAAATATTGGTAAAAATGAATATTTTACGTAATATCAAACTACATGAAAAACGTGAAAAAGTCACTATTTAACCATATTTGAGGATTTTAACTTCAAATCATAGAGCGAGGTTTCGTATTATTTTGATCCAACAAAAGACATATGACAATGTTGTTTCCAATACAAATGATAAAAATCAATGTGTTTTCATTAGAATTAACTAAAATGTTCCTGATTTTCCGTTTATATTACCGATGGAAGATGTACACGAAAATTGCTCTATTCCGGCTGAAACGTCGATATATGCAATAAAACAGAACTTCTCCCCTTTTCATATCTTACTCAGTATTTTAACGAGAAACAAATAGTTGATTGAATGAATATTTAAGGTTATTATCTAATCAATTATGTGTTTGCATCATTTTTATCGTATATATAATGAATTAATACCCATAGACTGAAAATTACAAAACGTGGAAAACGGCAAATATTGCCTAATTCGATGATATTTTTTTTAAATCAATAAAGGAAAAGGGGATGATAAACGTCAAAATATTGCTAAATTCGATGATTTTTCGTACGAAAAAAATGCAAGAAAACTTGCTTAAAATGCAATATTGCGAAATTCAGATTTAAGGCCAAATCACATATCGTGATACTACATGAAATAGTATCGAAATATTGGTAAAAATGAATATTTTGCGTAATATCAAACTACATGATTAACGTGAAAAAGTCACTATTTACCATATTTGAGGATTTTAACTTCAAATCATAGAGCGAGGTTTCGTATTATTTTGATCCAACAAAAGACATATGACAATGTTGTTTCCAATACAAATGATAAAAATCAATGTGTTTTCATTAGAATTAACTAAAATGTTCCTGATTTTCCGTTTATATTACCGATGGAAGATGTACACGAAAACCGCTCTATTCCGGCTGAAACGTCGATATATGCAATAAAAACAGAACTTCTCCCCTTTTCAATATCTTACTCAGTATTTTAACGAGAAACAAATAGTTGATTGAAAATGAAGTATTTAAGGTTATTATCTAATCAATTATGTGTTTGCATCATTTTCGTATATATATGAATTAATACCCATGGACTGAAAATTCACAAAACGTGGAAAACGGCAAGATATTGCCTAAATTCGATGATATTTTGTTTAAATCACATAAAGGAAAAGGGGATGATAAACGTCAAAATATTGCTAAATTCGATGATTTTTCGTACGAAACAAAAATGCAAGAAACTTGCTTAAAATGCAATATTATGCGAAATTCTGAGATTTCAAGGACAAATCACATATCGTGATACTACATGAAATAGTATCGAAATATTGGTAAAAAGGAATATATTTACGTAATATCAAACTACATGAAAAACGTGAAAAAAGTCACTATTTAACCATATTTGAGGATTTTAACTTCAAATCATAGAGCGAGGTTTCGTATTATTTAGTTCCAAGAAAAGACATATGACAATGTTGTTTCCAATACAAATGATAAAAAACAATGTTTTTCATTAGAATTAACTATAATGTTCTTGATTTTCCGTTTATATTAACGAGGGAAGATGTACACGTAAAACTGCTCTAATCCGCTGAAACGTCGATATATGCAATAAAAACCGAACTTCTCCCCTTTTCAATATCTTACTCAGTATTTTATCGAGAAACAAATAGATGATTGCAAATGAAGTATGTAAGGTTATTATCTAATCAATTATGTGTTTGCATCATTTTTATCGTATATATATGAAGTAATACCCATGGACTGAAAATTCACAAAAACGTGGAAAACGGCAAGATATTGCCTAATTCGATGATATTTTGTTTAAATCACATAAGGAAAAGGGGATGATAACGTCAAAATATTGCTAAATTCGATGATTTTTCGTACGAAACAAAATGCAAGAAAACTTGCTTAAAATGCAATATTATGCGAAATTCTGAGATTTGAAGGCCAAATCACATATCGTGATACTACATGAAATAGTATCGAAATATTGGTAAAAATGAATATATTTACGTAATATCGAAACTACATGAAAAACGTGAAAAAAGTCACTATTTAACCATATTTGAGGATTTTAACTTCAAATCATAGAGCGAGGTTTCGTATTATTTAGATCCAACAAAAGACATATGACAATGTTGTTTCCAATACAAATGATAAAATCAATGTGTTTTCATTAGAATTAACTAAAATGTTCCTGATTTTCCGTTTATATTACCGATGGAAGATGTACACGAAAACCTGCTCTATTCCGGCTGAAACGTCGATATATGCAATAAAACCGAACTTCTCCCCTTTCAATATCTTACTCAGTATTTTATACGAGAAACAAAATAGATTGATTGAAAATGAAGTATTTAAGGTTATTATCTAATCAATTATGTGTTTGCATCATTTTTATCGTATATATATGAATTAATACCCATGGACTGAAAAATTCACAAAAACGTGGAAAACGGCAAGATATTGCCTAATTCGATGATATTTTGTTTAAATCACATAAAGGAAAAGGGGATGATAAACGTCAAAATATTGCTAAATTCGATGATTTTTCGTACGAAACAAAATGCAAGAAAACTTGCTTAAAATGCAATATTATGCGAAATTCTGAGATTTGAAGGCCAAATCACATATCGTGATACTACATGAAATAGTATCGAAATATTGGTAAAAATGAATATATTTACGTAATATCAAACTACATGAAAAACGTGAAAAAGTCACTATTTAACCATATTTGAGGATTTTAACTTCAAATCATAGAGCGAGGTTTCGTATTATTTTGATCCAACAAAAGACATATGACAATGTTGTTTCCAATACAAATGATAAAAATCAATGTGTTTTCATTAGAATTAACTAAAATGTTCCTGATTTTCCGTTTATATTACCGATGGAAGATGTACACGAAACTTGCTCTATTCCGGCTGAAACGTCGATATATGCAATAAAATCAGAACTTCTCCCCTTTTCAATATCTTACTCAGTATTTTAACGAGAAAGCAAATAGTTGATTGAAAATGAAGTATTTAAGGTTATTATCTAATCAATTATGTGTTTGCATCATTTTTATCGTATATATATGAATTAATACCCATAGACTGAAAATTCACAAAAACGTGGAAAAACGGCAAAATATTGCCTAATTCGATGATATTTTGTTTAAATCACATAAAGGAAAAGGGGATGATAAACGTCAAAATATTGCTAAATTCGATGATTTTTCGTACGAAACAAAATGCAAGAAAACTTGCTTAAAATGCAATATTATGCGAAATTCTGAGATTGAAGGCCAAATCACATATCGTGATACTACATGAAATAGTATCGAAATATTGGTAAAAATGAATATATTTACGTAATATCAAACTACATGATAAAACGTGAAAAAAGTCACTATTTTACCATATTTGAGGATTTTAACTTCAAATCATAGAGCGAGGTTTCGTATTATTTAGATCCAAGAAAAGACATATGACAATGTTGTTTCCAATACAAATGATAAAAATCAATGTGTTTTCATTAGAATTAACTAAAATGTTCTGATTTTCCGTTTATATTACCGATGGAAGATGTACACGAAAACCGCTCTATTCCGGCTGAAACGTCGATATATGCAATAAAAATCAGAACTTCTCCCCTTTCAATATCTTACTCAGTATTTTAACGAGAAAGAAATAGTTGATTGAAAATGAAGTATTAGGTTATTATCTAATCAATTATGTGTTTGCATCATTTTTATCGTATATATATGAATTAATACCATTGGACTGAAAATTCACAAAAACGTGGAAAACGGCAAGATATTGCCTAATTCGATGATATTTTGTTTAAATCACATAAAGGAAAAGGGGATGATAAACGTCAAAATATTGCTAAATTCGATGATTTTTCGTACGAAACAAAATGCAAGAAAACTTGCTTAAAATGCAATATTATGCGAAATTCTGAGATTTCAAGGCCAAATCACATATCGTGATACTACATGAAATAGTATCGAAATATTGGTAAAAATGAATATATTTACGTAATATCAAACTACATGAAAAACGTGAAAAAAGTCACTATTTAACCATATTTGAGGATTTTAACTTCAAATCATAGAGCGAGGTTTCGTATTATTTTGATCCAACAAAAGACATATGACAATGTGTTTCCAATACAAATGATAAAAATCATGTGTTTTCATTAGAATTAACTAAAATGTTCCTGATTTTCCGTTTATATTACCGATGGAAGATGTACACGAAAATTGCTCTATTCCGGCTGAACGTCGATATATGCAATAAAAACCGAACTTCTCCCCTTTTCAATATCTTACTCAGTATTTTAACGAGAAACAAATAGTTGATTGAAAATGAAGTATTTAAGGTTATTATCTAATCAATTATGTGTTTGCATCATTTTTATCGTATATATATGAAATTAATACCCATGGACTGAAAATTCACAAAACGCTGGAAAAACGGCAAGATATTGCCTAATTCGATGATATTTTGTTTAAATCACATAAAGGAAAAGGGGATGATAAACGTCAAAATATTGCTAAATTCGATGATTTTCGTACGAAACAAAATGCAAGAAAACTTGCTTAAAATGCAATATTATGCGAAATTCTGAGATTTCAAGGCCAAATCACATATCGTGATACTACATGAAATAGTATCGAAATATTGTAAAAATGAATATATTTACGTAATATCAAACTACATGAAAAAACGTGAAAAAAGTCACTATTTAACCATATTTGAGGATTTTAACTTCAAATCATAGAGCGAGGTTTCGTATTATTTTGATCCAACAAAAGACATATGACAATGTTGTTTCCAATACAAATGATAAAAATCAATGTGTTTTCATTAGAATTAACTAAAATGTTCCTGATTTTCCGTTTATATTACCGATGGAAGATGTACACGAAAATTGCTCTATTCCGGCTGAAACGTCGATATATGCAATAAAAACAGAACTTCTCCCCTTTCAATATCTTACTCAGTATTTTAACGAGAAACAAATAGTTGATTGAAAATGAAGTATTTAAGGTTATTATCTAATCAATTATGTGTTTGCATCATTTTTATCGTATATATATGAATTAATACCCATAGGACTGAAAAATTCACAAAACGTGGAAAAACGGCAAGAATATTGCCTAATTCGATGATATTTTGTTTAAATCACATAAAGGAAAAGGGGATGATAAACGTCAAAATATTGCTAAATTCGATGATTTTTCGTACGAAACAAAATGCAAGAAAACTTGCTTAAAATGCAATATTATGCGAAATTCTGAGATTTCAAGGCCAAATCACATATCGTGATACTACATGAAATAGTATCGAAATATTGGTAAAAATGAATATATTGCGTAATATCAAACTACATGAAAAACGTGAAAAAAGTCACTATTTAACCATATTTGAGGATTTTAACTTCAAATCATAGAGCGAGGTTTCGTATTATTTTAGATCCAAGAAAAGACATATGACAATGTTGTTTCCAATACAAATGATAAAAATCAATGTGTTTTCATTAGAATTAACTAAAATGTTCCTGATTTTCCGTTTATATTACCGATGGAAGATGTACACGAAAACTGCTCTATTCCGGCTGAAACGTCGATATATGCAATAAAAACCGAACTTCTCCCCTTTTCAATATCTTACTCAGTATTTTATCGAGAAACAAATAGATGATTGCAAATGAAGTATTTAAGGTTATTATCTAATCAATTATGTGTTTGCATCATTTTTATCGTATATATATGAATTAATACCCATGGACTGAAAATTCACAAAAACGTGGAAAACGGCAAGATATTGCCTAATTCGATGATATTTTGTTTAAATCACATAAAGGAAAAGGGGATGATAAACGTCAAAATATTGCTAAATTCGATGATTTTTCGTACGAAACAAAATGCAAGAAAACTTGCTTAAAATGCAATATTATGCGAAATTCTGAGATTTAAGGCCAAATCACATATCGTGATACTACATGAAATAGTATCGAAATATTGGTAAAAATGAATATATTTACGTAATATCAAACTACATGAAAAACGTGAAAAAGTCACTATTTAACCATATTTGAGGATTTTAACTTCAAATCATAGAGCGAGGTTTCGTATTATTTTGATCCAACAAAAGACATATGACAATGTTGTTTCCAATACAAATGATAAAAATCAATGTGTTTTCATTAGAATTAACTAAAATGTTCCTGATTTTCCGTTTATATTACCGATGGAAGATGTACACGAAAATTGCTCTATTCCGGCTGAAACGTCGATATATGCAATAAAAACAGAACTTCTCCCCTTTTCAATATCTTACTCAGTATTTTAACGAGAAACAAATAGTTGATTGAAAATAAAGTATTTAAGGTTATTATCTAATCAATTATGTGTTTGCATCATTTTTATCGTATATATAATGAATTAATACCCATAGACTGAAAATTCACAAAAACGTGGAAAAACGGCAAAATATTGCCTAATTCGATGATATTTTGTTTAAATCAAATAAAGGAAAAGGGGATGATAAACAGTCAAAATATTGCTAAATTCGATGATTTTTCGTACGAAACAAAATGCAAGAAAACTTGCTTAAATGCAATATTATGCGAAATTCTGAGATTTCAAGGCCAAATCACATATCGTGATACTACATGAAATAGTATCGAAATATTGGTAAAAATGAATATATTTAGCGTAATATCAAACTACATGAATAACGTGAAAAAAGTCACTATTTAACCATATTTGAGGATTTTAACTTCAAATCATAGAGCGAGGTTTCGTAGTTATTTAGATCCAAGAAAAGACATATGACAATGTTGTTTCCAATACAAATGATAAAAATCAATGTGTTTTCATTAGAATTAACTAAAATGTTCCTGATTTTCCGTTTATATTACCGATGGAAGATGTACACGAAAACCGCTCTATTCCGGCTGAAACGTCGATATATGCAATAAAAATCAGAACTTCTCCCCCTTTCAATATCTTACTCAGTATTTTAACGAGAAAGAAATAGTTGATTGAAAATGAAGTATTTAAGGTTATTATCTAATCAATTATGTGTTTGCATCATTTTTATCGTATATATAATGAATTAATACCCATAGACTGAAAATTCACAAAAACGTGGAAAAACGGCAAAGATATTGCCTAATTCGATGATATTTTGTTTAAATCACATAAAGGAAAAGGGGATGATAAACGTCAAAATATTGCTAAATTCGATGATTTTTCGTACGAAACAAAATGCAAGAAAACTTGCTTAAAATGCAATATTATGCGAAATTCTGAGATTTCAAGGCCAAATCACATATCGTGATACTACATGAAATAGTATCGAAATATTGGTAAAAATGAATATATTTAGCGTAATATCAAACTACATGATAAACGTGAAAAAAGTCACTATTTAACCATATTTGAGGATTTTAACTTCAAATCATAGAGCGAGGTTTCGTATTATTTAGATCCAACGAAAAGACATATGACAATGTTGTTTCCAATACAAATGATAAAAATCAATGTGTTTTCATTAGAATTAACTAAAATGTTCCTGATTTTCCGTTTATATTACCGATGGAAGATGTACACGAAAATTGCTCTATTCCGGCTGAAACGTCGATATATGCAATAAAAACAGAACTTCTCCCCTTTTCAATATCTTACTCAGTATTTTAACGAGAAACAAATAGTTGATTGAATATAAAGTATTTAAGGTATTATCTAATCAATTATGTGTTTGCATCATTTTTATCGTATATATAATGAATTAATACCCATAGACTGAAAATTAACAAAAACGTGGAAAAACGGCAAAATATTGCCTAATTCGATGATATTTTGTTTAAATCACATAAAAGGAAAAGGGGATGATAAACGTCAAAATATTGCTAAATTCGATGATTTTTCGTACGAAACAAAATGCAAGAAAACTTGCTTAAAATGCAATATTATGCGAAATTCTGAGATTTGAAGGCCAAATCACATATCGTGATACTACATGAAATAGTATCGAAATATTGGTAAAAATGAATATATTTGCGTAATATCAAACTACATGAATAACGTGAAAAAAGTCACTATTTAACCATATTTGAGGATTTTAACTTCAAATCATAGAGCGAGGTTTCGTATTATTTAGATCCAAGAAAAGACATATGACAATGTTGTTTCCAATACAAATGATAAAAATCAATGTGTTTTCATTAGAATTAACTAAAATGTTCCTGATTTTCCGTTTATATTACCGATTGGAAGATGTACACGAAAACCGCTCTATTCCGGCTGAAAACGTCGATATATGCAATAAAATCAGAACTTCTCCCCTTTCAATATCTTACTCAGTATTTTAACGAGAAAGAAATAGTTGATTGAAAATGAAGTATTTAAGGTTATTATCTAATCAATTATGTGTTTGCATCATTTTTATCGTATATATATGAATTAATACCCATGGACTGAAAATTCACAAAAACGTGGAAAAACGGCAAGATATTGCCTAATTCGATGATATTTTGTTTAAATCACATAAAGGAAAAGGGGATGATAAACGTCAAAATATTGCTAAATTCGATGATTTTTCGTACGAAACAAAATGCAAGAAAACTTGCTTAAAATGCAATATTATGCGAAATTCTGAGATTTCGAAGGCAAAATCACATATCGTGATACTACATGAAATAGTATCGAAATATTGGTAAAAATGAATATATTTACGTAATATCAAACTACATGAATAACGTGAAAAAGTCACTATTTAACCATATTTGAGGATTTTAACATTCAAATCATAGAGCGAGGTTTCGTATTATTTAGTTCCAAGGAAAGACATATGACAATGTTGTTTCCAATACAAATGATAAAAACAATGTGTTTTCATTAGAATTAACTATAATGTTCTTGATTTTCCGTTTATATTAACGAGGGAAGATGTACACGTAAAACCGCTCTAATCCGGCTGAAACGTCGATATATGCAATAAAAACCGAACTTCTCCCCTTTTCAATATCTTACTCAGTATTTTAACGAGAAACAAATAGATGATTGAAAATGATGTATTTAAGGTTATTATCTAATCAATTATGTGTTTGCATCATTTTTATCGTATATATATGAATTAATACCCATGGACTGAAAATTCACAAAAACGTGGAAAACGGCAAGATATTGCCTAATTCGATGATATTTTGTTTAAATCACATAAAGGAAAAGGGGATGATAAACGTCAAAATATTGCTAAATTCGATGATTTTTCGTACGAAACAAAATGCAAGAAAACTTGCTTAAAATGCAATATTATGCGAAATTCTGAGATTTCAAGGCCAAATCACATATCGTGATACTACATGAAATAGTATCGAAATATTGGTAAAAATGAATATATTTACGTAATATCAAACTACATGAAAAACGTGAAAAAAGTCACTATTTAAACCATATTTGAGGATTTTAACTTCATATCATAGAGCGAGGTTTCGTATTATTTAGATCCAACAAAAGACATATGACAATGTTGTTTCCAATACAAATGATAAAAATCAATGTGTTTTCATTAGAATTAACTAAAATGTTCCTGATTTTCCGTTTATATTACCGATGGAAGATGTACACGAAAATTGCTCTATTCCGGCTGAAACGTCGATATATGCAATAAAAACCGAACTTCTCCCCTTTCAATATCTTACTCAGTATTTTATCGAGAAACAAATAGATTATTGCAAATGAAGTATTTAAGGTTATTATCTAATCAATTATGTGTTTGCATCATTTTTATCGTATATATATGAATTAATACCCATGGACTGAAAATTCACAAAAACGTGGAAAACGGCAAGATATTGCCTAATTCGATGATATTTTGTTTAAATCACATGAAGGAAAAGGGGATGATAAACGTCAAAATATTGCTAAATTCGATGATTTTTCGTACGAAACAAAATGCAAGAAAACTTGCTTAAAATGCAATATTATGCGAAATTCTGAGATTTCAAGGCCAAATCACATATCGTGATACTACATGAAATAGTATCGAAATATTGGTAAAAATGAATATATTTACGTAATATCAAACTACATGAAAAACGTGAAAAAGTCACTATTTAACCATATATGAGGATTTTAACTTCAAATCATAGAGCGAGGTTTCGTATTATTTTGATCCAACAAAAGACATATGACAATGTTGTTTCCAATACAAATGATAAAAATCAATGTGTTTTCATTAGAATTAACTAAAATGTTCCTGATTTTCCGTTGATATTACCGATGGAAGATGTACACGAAAATTGCTCTATTCCGGCTGAAACGTCGATATATGAAATAAAAACAGAACTTCTCCCCTTTTCAATATCTTACTCAGTATTTTAACGAGAAACAAATAGTTGATTGAATATAAAGTATTTAAGGTTATTATCTAATCAATTATGTGTTTGCATCATTTTTATCGTATATATAATGAATTAATACCCATAGACTGAAAATTAACAAACACGTGGAAAAACGGCAAAATATTGCCTAATTCGATGATATTTTGTTTAAATCAAATAAAGGAAAAGGGGATGATAAACATCAAAATATTGCTAAATTCGATGATTTTTCGTACGAAACAAAATGCAAGAAAACTTGCTTAAAATGCAATATTATGCGAAATTCTGAGATTTGAAGGCCAAATCACATATCGTGATACTACATGAAATAGTATCGAAATATTGGTAAACAGAATATATTTGCGTAATATCAAACTACATGATTAACGTGAAAAAGTCACTATTTTACCATATTTGAGGATTTTACAATTCAAATCATAGAGCGAGGTTTCGTATTATTTAGATTCCAAGAAAAGACATATGACAATGTTGTTTCCAATACAAATGATAAAAATCAATGATGTTTTCATTAGAATTAACTATAAATGTTCTGATTTTCCGTTTATATTAACGAGGGAAGATGTACACGTAAAACCGCTCTAATCCGGCTGAAACGTCGATATATGCAATAAAACAGAACTTCTCCCCTTTTCAATAGTCTTACTCAGTATTTTAACGAGAAACAAATAGATGATTGAAAATGAAGTATTTGAGGTTATTATCTAATCAATTATGTGTTTGCATCATTTTTATCGTATATATATGAATTAATACCCATAGACTGAAAATTAACAAAAACGTGGAAAAACGGCAAAATATTGCCTAATTCGATGATATTTTGTTTAAATCACATAAAGGAAAAGGGGATGATCAACGTCAAAATATTGCTAAATTCGATGATTTTTCGTACGAAACAAAATGCAAGAAAACTTGCTTAAAATGCAATATTATGCGAAATTCTGAGATTTCAAGGCCAAATCACATATCGTGATACTACATGAAATAGTATCGAAATATTGGTAAAAATGAATATATTTACGTAATATCAAACTACATGAAAAACGTGAAAAAAGTCACTATTTAACCATATTTGAGGATTTTAACTTCATATCATAGAGGGAGGTTTCGTATTATTTTGATCCAACAAAAGACATATGACAATGTTGTTTCCAATACAAATGATAAAAATCAATGTGTTTTCATTAGAATTAACTAAAATGTTCCTGATTTTCCGTTTATATTACCGATGGAAGATGTACTACGAAAATTGCTCTATTCCGGCTGAAACGTCGATATATGCAATAAAAACCGAACTTCTCCCCTTTTCAATATCTTACTCAGTATTTTATCGAGAAACAAATAGATTATTGCAAATGAAGTATTTAAGGTTATTATCTAATCAATTATGTGTTTGCATCATTTTTATCGTATATATATGAATTAATACCCATGGACTGAAAATTCACAAAAACGTGGAAAACGGCAAGATATTGCCTAATTCGATGATATTTTGTTTAAATCAAATAAAGGAAAAGGGGATGATAAACATCAAAATATTGCTAAATTCGATGATTTTTCGTACGAAACAAAATGCAAGAAAACTTGCTTAAAATGCAATATTATGCGAAATTCTGAGATTTGAAGGCCAAATCACATATTGTGATACTACATGAAAAAGTATCGAAATATTGGTAAAATGAATATATTTGCGTAATATCAAACTACATGATTAACGTGAAAAAGTCACTATTTTACCATATTTGAGGATTTTACATTCAAATCATAGAGCGAGGTTTCGTATTATTTAGTTCCAAGAAAAGACATATGACAATGTTGTTTCCAATACAAATGATAAAAAACAATGAGTTTTCATTAGAATTAACTATAATGTTCTTGATTTTCCGTTTATATTAACGAGGGAAGATGTACACGTAAAACCGCTCTAATCCGGCTGAAACGTCGATATATGAAATAAAAACCGAACTTCTCCCCTTTTCAATATCTTACTCAGTATTTTAACGAGAAACAAATAGATGATTGAAAATGATGTATTTGAGGTTATTATCTAATCAATTATGTGTTTGCATCATTTTTATCGTATATATATGAATTAATACCCATGGACTGAAAATTCACACAACGCGGAAAACGGCAAGATATTGCCTAATTCGATGATATTTTGTTTAAATCACATAAAGGAAAAGGGGATGATCAACGTCAAAATATTGCTAAATTCGATGATTTTTCGTACGAAACAAAATGCAAGAAAACTTGCTTAAAATGCAATATTATGCGAAATTCTGAGATTTCAAGGCCAAATCACATATCGTGATACTACATGAAATAGTATCGAAATATTGGTAAAAATGAATATATTTACGTAATATAAAACTACATGAAAAACGTGAAAAAGTCACTATTTAACCATATTTGAGGATTTTAACTTCAAATCATAGTGCGAGGTTTCGTATTATTTTGATCCAACAAAAGACATATGACAATGTTGTTTCCAATACAAATGATAAAAATCAATGTGTTTTCATTAGAATTAACTAAAATGTTCCTGATTTTCCGTTGATATTACCGATGGAAGATGTACACGAAAATTGCTCTATTCCGGCTGAAACGTCGATATATGAAATAAAAACAGAACTTCTCCCCTTTTCAATATCTTACTCAGTATTTTAACGAAAAACAAATAGTTGATTGAATATAAAGTATTTAAGGTTATTATCTAATCAATTATGTGTTTGCATCATTTTTATCGTATATATAATGAATTAATACCCATAGACTGAAAATTAACAAAAACGTGGAAAAACGGCAAAATATTGCCTAATTCGATGATATTTTGTTTAAATCAAATAAAGTAAAAGGGGATGATAAACATCAAAATATTGCTAAATTCGATAATTTTTCGTACGAAACAAAATGCAAGAAAACTTGCTTAAAATGTAATATTATGCGAAATTCTGAGATTTGAAGGCCAAATCACATATCGTGATACTACATGAAATAGTATCGAAATATTGGTAAAAATGAATATATTTGCGTAATGTCAAAGTACATGATTAACGTGAAAAAGTCACTATTTTACCATATTTGAGGATTTTAATTTCAAATCATAGAGCAAGGTTTCGTGTTATTTAGATCCAAGAAAAGACATATGACAATGTTGTTTCCAATACAAATGATAAAAATCCATGTGTTTTCATTAGAATTAACTATAATGTTCTTGATTTTCCGTTTATATTAACGAGGGAAGATGTACACGTAAAACCGCTCTAATCCGGCTGAAACGTCGATATATGCAATAAAAACCGAACTTCTCCCCTTTTCAATATCTTACTCAGTATTTTAACGAGAAACAACTAGATGATTGAAAATGATGTATTTAAGGTTATTATCTAATCAATTATGTGTTTGCATCATTTTTATCGTATATATATGAATTAATACCCATGGACGGAATATTTACAAAAACGTGGAAAACGGCAAAATATTGCCTAATTCGATGATATTTTGTTTAAATCCCATGAAGGAAAAGGAGATGATAAACGTCAAAATATTGCTAAATTCGATGATTTTTCGTACGAAACAAAATGCAAGAAAACTTGCTTAAAATGCAATATTATGCGAAATTCTGAGATTTGAAGGCCAAATCACATATCGTGATACTACATGAAATAGTATCGAAATATTGGTAAAAATGAATATATTTACGTAATATCAAACTTCATGAAAAACGTGAAAAAATCACTATTTACCCATATTTGAGGATTTTAACTTCAAATCATAGAGCGAGGTTTCGTGTTATTTAGATCCAAGAAAAGACATATGACAATGTTGTTTCCAATACAAATGATAAAAATCAATGTGTTTTCATTAGAATTAACTATAATGTTCTTGATTTTCCGTTTATATTAACGAGGGAAGATGTACACGTAAAACTGCTCTAATCCGGCTGAAACGTCGATATATGCAATAAAAACCGAACTTCTCCCCTTTTCAATATCTTACTCAGTATTTTAACGAGAAACAAATAGATGATTGAAAATGATGTATTTAAGGTTATTATCTAATCAATTATTTGTTTGCATCATTTTTATCGTATATATATGAATTAATACCCATGGACGGAAAATTCACAAAAACGTGGAAAACGGCAAAATATTGCCTAATTCGATGATATTTTGTTTAAATCCCATGAAGGAAAAGGAGATGATAAACGTCAAAATATTGCTAAATTCGATGATTTTTCGTACGAAACAAAATGCAAGAAAACTTGCTTAAAATGCAATATTATGCGAAATTCTGATATTTGAAGGCCAAATCACATATCGTGATACTACATGAAATAGTATCGAAATATTGGTAAAAATGAATATATTTACGTAATATCAAACTACATGAAAAACGTGAAAAAGTCACTATTTAACCATATTTGAGAATTTTAACTTCAAATCATAGAGGGAGGTTTCGTATTATTTTGATCCAACAAAAGACATATGACAATGTTGTTTCCAATACAAATGATAAAAATCAATGTGTTTTCATTAGAATTAACTAAAATGTTCCTGATTTTCCGTTTATATTACCGATGGAAGATGTACACGAAAATTGCTCTATTCCTACTGAAACGTCGATATATGCAATAAAAACAGAACTTCTCCCCTTTTCAATATCTTACTCAGTATTTTAACGACAAACAAATAGTTGATTGAAAATGAAGTATTTAAGGTTATTATCTAATCAATTATGTGTTTGCATCATTTTTATCGTATATATATAAATTAATACCCATGGACTGAAAATTCACAAAACGTGGAAAACGGCAAGATATTGCCTAATTCGATGATATTTTGTTTAAATCACATAAAGGAAAAGGGGATGATAAACGTCAAAATATTGCTAAATTCGATGATTTTCGTACGAAACAAAATGCAAAAACTTGCTTAAAATGCAATATTATGCGAAATTCTGAGATTTCAAGGCCAAATCACATATCGTGATACTACATGAAATAGTATCGAAATATTGGTAAAAATGAATATATTTGCGTAATATCAAACTACATGATTAACGTGAAAAAGTCACTATTTTACCATATTTGAGGATTTTACCTTCAAATCATAGAGCGAGGTTTCGTAATATTTAGTTCCAAGAAAAGACATATGACAATGTTGTTTCCAATACAAATGATAAAAAACAATGTGTTTTCATTAGAATTAACTATAATGTTCTTGATTTTCCGTTTATATTAACGAGGGAAGATGTACACGTAAAACCGCTCTAATCCGGCTGAAACGTCGATATATGCAATAAAAACCGAACTTCTCCCCTTTTCAATATCTTACTCAGTATTTTAACGAGAAACAAATAGATGATTGAAAATGATGTATTTAAGGTTATTATCTAATCAATTATTTGTTTGCATCATTTTTATCGTATATATATGAATTAATACCCATGGACGGAAAATTCACAAAACGTGGAAAACGGCAAAATATTGCCTAATTCGATGATATTTTGTTTAAATCCCATGAAGGAAAAGGAGATGATAAACGTCAAAATATTGCTATATTCGATGATTTTTCGTACGAAACAAAATGCAAGAAAACTTGCTTAAAATGCAATATTATGCGAAATTCTGATATTTGAAGGCCAAATCACATATCGTGATACTACATGAAATAGTATCGAAATATTGGTAAAAATGAATATATTTACGTAATATCAAACTACATGAAAAACGTGAAAAAAGTCACTATTTAACCATATTTGAGGATTTTAACTTCAAATCATAGAGGGAGGTTTCGTATTATTTTGATCCAACAAAAGACATATGACAATGTTGTTTCCAATACAAATGATAAAAATCAATGTGTTTTCATTAGAATTAACTAAAATGTTCCTGATTTTCCGTTTATATTACCGATGGAAGATGTACACGAAAATTGCTCTATTCCTACTGAAACGTCGATATATGCAATAAAAACAGAACTTCTCCCCTTTTCAATATCTTACTCAGTATTTTAACGACAAACAAATAGTTGATTGAAAATGAAGTATTTAAGGTTATTATCTAATCAATTATGTGTTTGCATCATTTTTATCGTATATATATAAATTAATACCCATGGACTGAAAATTCACAAAACGTGGAAAACGGCAAGATATTGCCTAATTCGATGATATTTTGTTTAAATCACATAAAGGAAAAGGGGATGATAAACGTCAAAATATTGCTAAATTCGATGATTTTTCGTACGAAACAAAATGCAAAAACTTGCTTAAAATGCAATATTATGCGAAATTCTGAGATTTCAAGGCCAAATCACATATCGTGATACTACATGAAATAGTATCGAAATATTGGTAAAAATGAATATATTTACGTAATATCAAACTACAGGAAAAACGTGAAGAAAGTCACTATTTAACCGATATTTGAGGATTTTATCTTCAAATCATAGAGGGAGGTTTCGTATTATTTTGATCCAACAAAAGACATATGACAA
The DNA here is from genome assembly GCF_040958095.1 of Procambarus clarkii. Classification (NCBI taxonomy): domain Eukaryota; kingdom Metazoa; phylum Arthropoda; class Malacostraca; order Decapoda; family Cambaridae; genus Procambarus; species Procambarus clarkii. The sequence continues at coordinate 13,898,065 of NC_091234.1, forward strand.
TGTTGTTTCCAATACAAATGTTAAAAATCAATGTGTTTTCATTAAAATTAACTAAAATGTTCTTGATTTTCCGTTTATATTACCGATGGAAGATGTACACGAAAATTGCTCTATTCCGGCTGAAACGTCGATATATGCAATAAAAACAGAACTTCTCCCCTTTTCAATATCTTACTCAGTATTTTAACGACAAACAAATAGTTGATTGAAAATAAAGCATTTAAGGTTATTATCTAATCAATTATGTGTTTGCATCATTTTTATCGTATATATAATAAATTAATACCCATAGACTGAAAATTCACCAAAACGTGGAAAAACGGCAAAATATTGCCTAATTCGATGATATTTTGTTTAAATCAAATAAAGGAAAATGGGATGATAAACATCAAAATATTGCTAAATTCGATGATTTTTCGTACGAAACAAAATGCAAGAAAACTTGCTTAAAATGCAATATTATGCGAAATTCTGAGATTTGAAGGCCAAATCACATATCGTGATACTACATGAAATAGTATCGAAATATTGGTAAAAAGAATATATTTGCGTAATATCAAACTACATGATTAACGTGAAAAAGTTACTATTTTACCATATTTGAGGATTTTACATTCAAATCATAGAGCGAGGTTTCGTATTATTTAGTTCCAAGAAAAGACATATGACAATGTTGTTTCCAATACAAATGATAAAAAACAATGAGTTTTCATTAGAATTAACTATAATGTTCTTGATTTTCCGTTTATATTAACGAGGGAAGATGTACACGTAAAACCGCTCTAATCCGGCTGAAATGTCGATATATGCAATAAAAACCGAACTTCTCCCCTTTTCAATATCTTACTCAGTATTTTAACGAGAAACAAATAGATGATTGAAAATGATGTATTTGAGGTTATTATCTAATCAATTATGTGTTTGCATCATTTTTATCGTATATATATGAATTAATACCCATGGACTGAAAATTCACACAACGTGGAAAACGGCAAGATATTGCCTAATTCGATGATATTTTGTTTAAATCACATAAAGGAAAAGGGGATGATCAACGTCAAAATATTGCTAAATTCGATGATTTTTCGTACGAAACAAAATGCAAGAAAACTTGCTTAAAATGCAATATTATGCGAAATTCTGAGATTTCAAGGCCAAATCACATATCGTGATACTACATGAAATAGTATCGAAATATTGGTGAAAATGAATATATTTACGTAATATCAAACTACATGAAAAACGTGAAAAAAGTCACTATTTAACCATATTTGAGGATTTTACCTTCATATCAAAGAGGGAGGTTTCGTATTATTTTGATCCAACAAAAGACATATGACAATGTTGTTTCCAATACAAATGATAAAAATCAATGTGTTTTCATTAGAATTAACTAAAATGTTCCTGATTTTCCGTTTATATTACCGATGGAAGATGTACACGAAAATTGCTCTATTCCGGCTGAAACGTCGATATATGCAATAAAAACCGAACTTCTCCCCTTTTCAATATCTTACTCAGTATTTTATCGAGAAACAAATAGATTATTGCAAATGAAGTATTTAAGGTTATTATCTAATCAATTATGTGTTTGCATCATTTTTATCGTATATATATGAATTAATACCCATGGACTGAAAATTCACAAAAACGTGGAAAACGGCAAGATATTGCCTAATTCGATGATATTTTGTTTAAATCACATGAAGGAAAAGGGGATGATAAACGTCAAAATATTGCTAAATTCGATGATTTTTCGTACGAAACAAAATGCAAGAAAACTTGCTTAAAATGCAATATTATGCGAAATTCTGAGATTTCAAGGCCAAATCACATATCGTGATACTACATGAAATAGTATCGAAATATTGGTAAAAATGAATATATTTACGTAATATCAAACTACATGAAAAACGTGAAAAAGTCACTATTTAACCATATTTGAGGATTTTAACTTCAAATCATAGAGCGAGGTTTCGTATTATTTTGATCCAACAAAAGACATATGACAATGTTGTTTCCAATACAAATGATAAAAATCAATGTGTTTTCATTAGAATTAACTAAAATGTTCCTGATTTTCCGTTGATATTACCGATGGAAGATGTACACGAAAATTGCTCTATTCCGGCTGAAACGTCGATATATGAAATAAAAACAGAACTTCTCCCCTTTTCAATATCTTACTCAGTATTTTAACGAGAAACAAATAGTTGATTGAATATAAAGTATTTAAGGTTATTATCTAATCATTTATGTGTTTGCATCATTTTTATCGTATATATAATGAATTAATACCCATAGACTGAAAATTAACAAACACGTGGAAAAACGGCAAAATATTGCCTAATTCGATGATATTTTGTTTAAATCAAATAAAGGAAAAGGGGATGATAAACATCAAAATATTGCTAAATTCGATGATTTTTCGTACGAAACAAAATGCAAGAAAACTTGCTTAAAATGCAATATTATGCGAAATTCTGAGATTTGAAGGCCAAATCACATATCGTGATACTACATGAAATAGTATCGAAATATTGATAAAAAGAATATATTTGCGTAATATCAAACTACATGATTAGAGTGAAAAAGTCACTATTTTACCATATTTGAGGAATTTACATTCAAATCATAGAGCGAGGTTTCGTATTATTTAGTTCCAAGAAAAGACATATGACAATGTTGTTTCCAATACAAATGATAAAAAACAATGAGTTTTCATTAGAATTAACTATAATGTTCTCGATTTTCCGTTTATATTAACGAGGGAAGATGTACACGTAAAACCGCTCTAATCCGGCTGAAACGTCGATATATGAAATAAAAACCGAACTTCTCCCCTTTTCAATATCTTACTCAGTATTTTAACGAGAAACAAATAGATGATTGAAAATGATGTATTTGAGGTTATTATCTAATCAATAATGTGTTTGCATCATTTTTATCGTATATATATGAATTAATACCCATGGACTGAAAATTCACACAACGTGGAAAACGGCAAGATATTGCCTAATTCGATGATATTTTGTTTAAATCACATAAAGGAAAAGGGGATGATCAACGTCAAAATATTGCTAAATTCGATGATTTTTCGTACGAAACAAAATGCAAGAAAACTTGCTTAAAATGCAATATTATGCGAAATTCTGAGATTTCAAGGCCAAATCACATATCGTGATACTACATGAAATAGTATAGAAATATTGGTAAAAATGAATATATTTACGTAATATAAAACTACATGAAAAACGTGAAAAAGTCACTATTTAACCATATTTGAGGATTTTAACTTCAAATCATAGAGCGAGGTTTCGTATTATTTTGATCCAACAAAAGACATATGACAATGTTGTTTCCAATACAAATGATAAAAATCAATGTGTTTTCATTAGAATTAACTAAAATGTTCCTGATTTTCCGTTTATATTACCGATGGAAGATGTACACGAAAATTGCTCTATTCCGGCTGAAACGTCGATATATGCAATAAAAACCGAACTTCTCCCCTTTTCAATATTTTACTCAGTATTTTATCGAGAAACAAATAGATGATTGCAAATGAAATATTTAAGGTTATTATCTAATCAATTATGTGTTTGCATCATTTTTATCGTATATATATGAATTAATACCCATGGACTGAAAATTCACAAAAACGTGGAAAACGGCAAGATATTGCCTAATTCGATGCTATTTTGTTTAAATCACATAAAGGAAAAGGGGATGATAAACGTCAAAATATTGCTAAATTCGATGATTTTTCGTACGAAACAAAATGCAAGAAAACTTGCTTAAAATGCAATATTATGCGAAATTCTGAGATTTGAAGGCCAAATCACATATCGTGATACTACATGAAATAGTATCGAAATATTGGTAAAAATGAATATATTTACGTAATAACAAACTACAGGAAAAACGTGAAAAATGTCACTATTTAACCATATTTGAGGATTTTAACTTCAAATCATAGAGGGAGGTTTCGTATTATTTTGATCCAACAAAAGACATATGACAATGTTGTTTCCAATACAAATGATAAAAATCAATGTGTTTTCATTAGAATTAACTAAAATGTTCCTGATTTTCCGTTGATATTACCGATGGAAGATGTACACGAAAATTGCTCTATTCCGGCTGAAACGTCGATATATGAAATAAAAACAGAACTTCTCCCCTTTTCAATATCTTACTCAGTATTTTAACGAGAAACAAATAGTTGATTGAATATAAAGAATTTAAGGTTATTATCTAATCAATTATGTGTTTGCATCATTTTTATCGTATATATAATGAATTAATACCCATAGACTGAAAATTAACAAACACGTGGAAAAACGGCAAAATATTGCCCAATTCGATGATATTTTGTTTAAATCAAATAAAGGAAAAGGGGATGATAAACATCAAAATATTGCTAAATTCGCTGATTTTTCGTACGAAACCAAATGCAAGAAAACTTGCTTAAAATGCAATATTATGCGAAATTCTGAGATTTGAAGGCCAAATCACATATCGTGATACTACATGAAATAGTATCGAAATATTGGTAAAAATGAATATATTTGCGTAATATCAAAGTACATGATTAACGTGAAAAAGTCACTATTTTACCATATTTGAGGATTTTAACTTCAAATCATAGAGCGAGGTTTCGTGTTATTTAGATCCAAGAAAAGACATATGACAATGTTGTTTCCAATACAAATGATAAAAATCAATGTGTTTTCATTAGAATTAACTAAAATGTTCCTGATTTTCCGTTTATATTACCGATGGAAGATGTACACGAAAACCGCTCTATTCCGGCTGAAACGTCGAAATATGCAATAAAATCAGAACTTCTCACCCTTTCAATATCTTACTCAGTATTTTAACGAGAAAGAAATAGTTGATTGAAAATGAAATATTTAAGGTTATTATCTAATCAATTATGTGTTTGCATCATTTTTATCGTATATATATGAATTAATACCCATGGACTGAAAATTCACAAAAACGTGGAAAACGGCATGATATTGCCTAATTCGATGATATTTTGTTTAAATCATATAAAGGAAAAGGGGATGATGAACTTCAAAATATTGCTAAATTCGATGATTATTCGTACGAAACAAAATGCAAGAAAACTTGCTTAAAATGCAATATAATGCGAAATTCTGAGATTTGAAGGCCAAATCACATATCGTGATACTACATGAAATAGTATCGAAATATTGGTAAAAAGAATATATTTGCGTAATATCAAACTACATGATTAACGTGAAAAAGTCACTATTTTACCATATTTGAGGATTTTACATTCAAATCATAGAGCGAGGTTTCGTATTATTTAGTTCCAAGAAAAGACATATGACAATGTTGTTTCCAATACAAATGATAAAAAACAATGAGTTTTCATTAGAATTAACTATAATGTTCTTGATTTTCCGTTTATATTAACGAGGGAAGATGTACACGTAAAACCGCTCTAATCCGGCTGAAACGTCGATATATGCAATAAAAACCGAACTTCTCTCCTTTTTAATATCTTACTCAGTATTTTAACGATAAACAAATAGATGATTGAAAATGATGTATTTGAGGTTATTATCTAATCAATTATGTGTTTGCATCATTTTTATCGTATATATATGAATTAATACCCAAGGACTGAAAATTCACACAACGTGGAAAACGGCAAGATATTGCCTAATTCGATGATATTTTGTTTAAATCACATAAAGGAAAAGGGGATGATCAACGTCAAAATATTGCTAAATTCGATGATTTTTCGTACGAAACAAAATGCAAGAAAACTTGCTTAAAATGCAATATTATGCGAAATTCTGAGATTTCAAGGCCAAATCACATATCATGATACTACATGAAATAGTATCGAAATATTGGTAAAAATGAATATATTTACGTAATATGAAACTACATGAAAAACGTGAAAAAGTCACTATTTAACCATATTTGAGGATTTTAACTTCATATCATAGAGGGAGGTTTCGTATTATTTTGATCCAACAAAAGACATATGACAATGTTGTTTCCAATACAAATGATAAAAATCAATGTGTTTTCATTAGAATTAACTAAAATGTTCCTGATTTTCCGTTGATATTACCGATGGAAGATGTACACGAAAATTGCTCTATTCCGGCTGAAACGTCGATATATGAAATAAAAACAGAACTTCTCCCCTTTTCAATATCTTACTCAGTATTTTAACGAGAAACAAATAGTTGATTGAATATAAAGTATTTAAGGTTATTATCTAATCAATTATGTGTTTGCATCATTTTTATCGTATATATAATGAATTAATACCCATAGACTGAAAATTAACAAACACGTGGAAAAACGGCAAAATATTGCCTAATTCGATGATATTTTGTTTAAATCAAATAAAGGAAAAGGGGATGATAAACATCAAAATATTGCTAAATTCGCTGATTTTTCGTACGAAACCAAATGCAAGAAAACTTGCTTAAAATGCAATATTATGCGAAATTCTGAGATTTGAATGCCAAATCACATATCGTGATACTACATGAAATAGTATCGAAATATTGGTAAAAATGAATATATTTGCGTAATATCAAAGTACATGATTAACGTGAAAAAGTCACTATTTTACCATATTTGAGGATTTTAACTTCAAATCATAGAGCGAGGTTTCGTGTTATTTAGATCCAAGAAAAGACATATGACAATGTTGTTTCCAATACAAATGATAAAAATCAATGTGTTTTCATTAGAATTAACTAAAATGTTCCTGATTTTCCGTTTATATTACCGATGGAAGATGTACACGAAAACCGCTCTATTCCGGCTGAAACGTCGATATATGCAATAAAATCAGAACTTCTCACCCTTTCAATATCTTACTCAGTATTTTAACGAGAAAGAAATAGTTGATTGAAAATGAAGTATTTAAGGTTATTATCTAATCAATTATGTGTTTGCATCATTTTTATCGTATATATATGAATTAATACCCATGGACTGAAAATTCACAAAAACGTGGAAAACGGCATGATATTGCCTAATTCGATGATATTTTGTTTAAATCACATAAAGGAAAAGGGGATGATAAACGTCAAAATATTGCTAAATTCGATGATTATTCGTACGAAACAAAATGCAAGAAAACTTGCTTAAAATGCAATATTATGCGAAATTCTGAGATTTGAAGGCCAAATCACATATCGTGATACTACATGAAATAGTATCGAAATATTTGTAAAAAGAATATATTTGCGTAATATCAAACTACATGATTAACGTGAAAAAGTCACTATTTTACCATATTTGAGGATTTTACATTCAAATCATAGAGCGAGGTTTCGTATTATTTAGTTCCAAGAAAAGACATATGACAATGTTGTTTCCAATACAAATGATAAAAAACAATGAGTTTTCATTAGAATTAACTATAATGTTCTTGATTTTCCGTTTATATTAACGAGGGAAGATGTACACGTAAAACCGCTCTAATCCGGCTGAAACGTCGATATATGCAATAAAAACCGAACTTCTCCCCTTTTTAATATCTTACTCAGTATTTTAACGAGAAACAAATAGATGATTGAAAATGATGTATTTGAGGTTATTATCTAATCAATTATGTGTTTGCATCATTTTTATCGTATATATATGAATTAATACCCAAGGACTGAAAATTCACACAACGTGGAAAACGGCAAGATATTGCCTAATTCGATGATATTTTGTTTAAATCACATAAAGGAAAAGGGGATGATCAACGTCAAAATATTGCTAAATTCGATGATTTTTCGTACGAAACAAAATGCAAGAAAACTTGCTTAAAATGCAATATTATGCGAAATTCTGAGATTTCAAGGCCAAATCACATATCGTGATACTACATGAAATAGTATCGAAATATTGGTAAAAATGAATATATTTACGTAATATGAAACTACATGAAAAACGTGAAAAAGTCACTATTTAACCATATTTGAGGATTTTAACTTCATATCATAGAGGGAGGTTTCGTATTATTTTGATCCAACAAAAGACATATGACAATGTTGTTTCCAATACAAATGATAAAAATCAATGTGTTTTCATTAGAATTAACTAAAATGTTCCTGATTTTCCGTTGATATTACCGATGGAAGATGTACACGAAAATTGCTCTATTCCGGCTGAAACGTCGATATATGAAATAAAAACAGAACTTCTCCCCTTTTCAATATCTTACTCAGTATTTTATCGAGAAACAAATAGATGATTGCAAATGAAGTATTTAAGGTTATTATCTAATCAATTATGTGTTTGCATCTTTTTTATCGTATATATATGAATTAATACCCATGGACTGAAAATTCACAAAAACGTGGAAAACGGCAAGATATTGCCTAATTCGATGATATTTTGTTTAAATCAAATAAAGGAAAAGGGAATGATAAACATCAAAATATTTCTAAATTCGATGATTTTTCGTACGAAACAAAATGCAAGAAAACTTGCTTAAAATGCAATATTATGCGAAATTCAGAGATTTGAAGGCCAAATCACATATCGTGATACTACATGAAATAGTATCGAAATATTGGTAAAACTGAATATATTTGCGTAATATCAAAGTACATGATTAACGTGAAAAAGTCACTATTTTACCATATTTGAGGATTTTAACTTCAAATCATAGAGCGAGGTTTCGTGTTATTTAGATCCAAGAAAAGACATATGACAATGTTGTTTCCAATACAAATGATAAAAATCAATGTGTTTTCATTAGAATTAACTAAAATGTTCCTGATTTTCCGTTTATATTACCGTTGGAAGATGTACACGAAAACCGCTCTATTCCGGCTGAAACGTCGATATATGCAATAAAATCAGAACTTCTCCCCCTTTCAATATCTTACTCAGTATTTTAACGAGAAAGAAATAGTTGATTGAAAATGAAGTATTTAAGGTTATTATCTAATCAATTATGTGTTTGCATCATTTTTATCGTATATATATGAATTAATACCCATGGACTGAAAATTCACAAAAACGTGGAAAACGGCATGATATTGCCTAATTCGATGATATTTTGTTTAAATCACATAAAGGAAAAGGGGATGATAAACGTCAAAATATTGCTAAATTCGATGATTTTTCGTACGAAACAAAATGCAAGAAAACTTGCTTAAAATGCAATATTATGCGAAATTCTGAGATTTGAAGGCCAAATCACATATCGTGATACTACATGAAATAGTTTCGAAATATTGGTAAAAAGAATATATTTGCGTAATATCAAACTACATGATTAACGTGTAAAAGTCACTATTTTACCATATTTGAGGATTTTACATTCAAATCATAGAGCGAGGTTTCGTATTATTTAGTTCCAAGAAAAGACATATGACAATGTTGTTTCCAATACAAATGATAAAAAACAATGAGTTTTCATTAGAATTAACTATAATGTTCTTGATTTTCCGTTTATATTAACGAGGGAAGATGTACACGTAAAACCTCTCTAATCCGGCTGAAACGTCGATATATGCAATAAAAACCGAACTTCTCCCCTTTTTAATATCTTACTCAGTATTTTAACGAGAAACAAATAGATGATTGAAAATGATGTATTTGAGGTTATTATCTAATCAATTATGTGTTTGCATCATTTTTATCGTATATATATGAATTAATACCCATGGACTGAAAATTCACACAACGTGGAAAACGGCAAGATATTGCCTAATTCGATGATATTTTGTTTAAATCACATAAAGGAAAAGGGGATGATCAACGTCAAAATATTGCTAAATTCGATGATTTTTCGTACGAAACAAAATGCAAGAAAACTTGCTTAAAATGCAATATTATGCGAAATTCTGAGATTTCAAGGCCAAATCACATATCGTGATACTACATGAAATAGTATCGAAATATTGGTAAAAATGAATATATTTACGTAATATCAAACTACATGAAAAACGTGAAAAAGTCACTATTTAACCATATTTGAGGATTTTAACTTCAAATCATAGAGCGAGGTTTCGTATTATTTTGATCCAACAAAAGACATATGACAATGTTGTTTCCAATACAAATGATAAAAATCAATGTGTTTTCATTAGAATTAACTAAAATGTTCCTGATTTTCCGTTGATATTACCGATGGAAGATGTACACGAAAATTGCTCTATTCCGGCTGAAACGTCGATATATGAAATAAAAACAGAACTTCTCCCCTTTTCAATATCTTACTCAGTATTTTAACGAGAAACAAATAGTTGATTGAATATAAAGTATTTAAGGCTATTATCTAATCAATTATGTGTTTGCATCATTTTTATCGTATATATAATGAATTAATACCCATAGACTGAAAATTAACAAAAACGTGGAAAAACGGCAAAATATTGCCTAATTCGATGATATTTTGTTTAAATCAAATAAAGGAAAAGGGGATGATAAACATCAAAATATTGCTAAATTCGATGATTTTTCGTACGAAACAAAATGCAAGAAAACTTGCTTAAAATGCAATATTATGCGAAATTCAGAGATTTGAAGGCCAAATCACATATCGTGATACTACATGAAATAGTATCGAAATATTGGTAAAAATGAATATATTTGCGTAATATCAAAGTACATGATTAACGTGAAAAAGTCACTATTTTACCATATTTGAGGATTTTAACTTCAAATCATAGAGCGAGGTTTCGTGTTATTTAGATCCAAGAAAAGACATATGACAATGTTGTTTCCAATACAAATGATAAAAATCAATGTGTTTTCATTAGAATTAACTAAAATGTTCCTGATTTTCCGTTTATATTACCGATGGAAGATGTACACGAAAACCGCTCTATTCCGGCTGAAACGTCGATATATGCAATAAAATCAGAACTTCTCCCCCTTTCAATATCTTACTCAGTATTTTAACGAGAAAGAAATAGTTGATTGAAAATGAAGTATTTAAGGTTATTATCTAATCAATTATGTGTTTGCATCATTTTTATCATATATATATGAATTAATACCCATGGACTGAAAATTAACAAAAACGTGGAAAACGGCATGATATTGCCTAATTCGATGATATTTTGTTTAAATCACATAAAGGAAAAGGGGATGATAAACGTCAAAATATTGCTAAATTCGATGATTTTTCGTACGAAACAAAATGCAAGAAAACTTGCTTAAAATGCTATATTATTCGAAATTCAGAGATTTGAAGGCCAAATCACATATCGTGATACTACATGAAATAGTATCGAAATATTGGTAAAAATGAATATATTTGCGTAATATCAAAGTACATGATTAACGTGAAAAAGTCACTCTTTTACCATATTTGAGGATTTTAACTTCAAATCATAGAGCGAGGTTTCGTATTATTTTGATCCAACAAAAGACATATGACAATGTTGTTTCCAATACAAATGATAAAAATCAATGTGTTTTCATTAGAATTAACTAAAATGTTCCTGATTTTCCGTTGATATTACCGATGGAAGATGTACACGAAAATTGCTCTATTCCGGCTGAAACGTCGATATATGAAATAAAAACAGAACTTCTCCCCTTTTCAATATCTTACTCAGTATTTTAACGAGAAACAAATAGTTGATTGAATATAAAGTATTTAAGGTTATTATCTAATCAATTATGTGTTTGCATCATTTTTATCGTATATATAATTAATTAATACCCATAGACTGAAAATTAACAAAAACGTGGAAAAACGGCAAAATATTGCCTAATTCGATGATATTTTGTTTAAATCAAATAAAGGAAAAGGGGATGATAAACATCAAAATATTGCTAAATTCGATGATTTTTCGTACGAAACAAAATGCAAGAAAACTTGCTTAAAATGCAATATTATGTGAAATTCTGAGATTTCAAGGCCAAATCACATATCGTGATACTACATGAAATAGTATCGAAATATTGGTAAAAATGAATATATTTCCGTAATATGAAACTACATGAAAAACGTGAAAAAAGTCACTATTTAACCATATTTGAGGATTTTAACTTCATATCATAGAGGGAGGTTTCGTATTATTTTGATCCAACAAAAGACATATGACAATGTTGTTTCCAATACAAATGATAAAAATCAATGTGTTTTCATTAGAAGTAACTAAAATGTTCCTGATTTTCCGTTTATATTACCGATGGAAGATGTACACGAAAATTGCTCTATTCCGGCTGAAACGTCGATATATGCAATAAAAACCGAACTTCTCCCCTTTTCAATATCTTACTCAGTATTTTATCGAGAAACAAATAGATGATTGCAAATGAAGTATTTAAGGTTATTATCTTATCAATTATGTGTTTGCATCATTTTTATCGTATATATATGAATTAATACCCATGGACTGAAAATTCACAAAAACGTGGAAAACGGCAAGATATTGCCTAATTCGATGATATTTTGTTTAAACCACATAAAGGAAAAGGGGATGATAAACGTCAAAATATTGCTAAATTCGATGATTTTTCGTACGAAACAAAATGCAAGAAAACTTGCTTAAAATGCAATATTATGCGAAATTCTGAGATTTCAAGGCCAAATCACATATCGTGATACTACATGAAATAGTATCGAAATATTGGTAAAAATGAATATATTTACGTAATATCAAACTACATGAAAAACGTGAAAAAGTCACTATTTAACCATATTTGAGGATTTTAACTTCAAATCATAGAGCGAGGTTTCGTATTATTTTGATCCAACAAAAGACATATGACAATGTTGTTTCCAATACAAATGATAAAAATCAATGTGTTTTCATTAGAATTAACTAAAATGTTCCTGATTTTCCGTTGATATTACCGATGGAAGATGTACACGAAAATTGCTCTATTCCGGCTGAAACGTCGATATATGAAATAAAAACAGAACTTCTCCCCTTTTCAATATCTTACTCAGTATTTTAACGAGAAACAAATAGTTGATTGAATATAAAGTATTTAAGGTTATTATCTAATCAATTATGTGTTTGCATCATTTTTATCGTATATATAATGAATTAATACCCATAGACTGAAAATTAACAAACCGTGGAAAAACGGCAAAATATTGCCTAATTCGATGATATTTTGTTTAAATCAAATAAAGGAAAAGGGGATGATAAACATCAAAATATTGCTAAATTCGATGATTTTTCGTACGAAACAAAATGCAAGAAAACTTGCTTAAAATGCAATATTATGCGAAATTCTGAGATTTGAAGGCCAAATCACATATCGTGATACTACATGAAATAGTATCGAAATATTGGTAAAAATGAATATATTTGCGTAATATCAAAGTACATGATTAACGTGAAAAAGTCACTATTTTACCATATTTGAGAATTTTAACTTCAAATCATAGAGCGAGGTTTCGTGTTATTTAGATCCAAGAAAAGACATATGACAATGTTGTTTCCAATACAAATGATAAAAATCAAAGTGTTTTCATTAGAATTAACTAAAATGTTCCTGATTTTCCGTTTATATTACTGATGGAAGATGTACACGAAAATTGCTCTATTCCGGCTGAAACGTCGATATATGCAATAAAAACCGAACTTCTCCCCTTTTTAATATCTTACTCAGTATTTTAACGAGAAACAAATAGATGATTGAAAATGATGTATTTGAGGTTATTATCTAATCAATTATGTGTTTGCATCATTTTTATCGTATATATATGAATTAATACCCATGGACTGAAAATTCACACAACGTGGAAAACGGCAAGATATTGCCTAATTCGATGATATTTTGTTTAAATCACATAAAGGAAAAGGGGATGATCAACGTCAAAATATTGCTAAATTCGATGATTTTTCGTACGAAACAAAATGCAAGAAAACTTGCTTAAAATGCAATATTATGCGAAATTCTGAGATTTCAAGGCCAAATCACATATCGTGATACTACATGAAATAGTATCGAAATATTGGTAAAAATGAATATATTTACGTAATATCAAACTACATGAAAAACGTGAAAAAGTCACTATTTAACCATATTTGAGGATTTTAACTTCAAATCATAGAGCGAGGTTTCGTATTATTTTGATCCAACAAAAGACATATGACAATGTTGTTTCCAATACAAATGATAAAAATCAATGTGTTTTCATTAGAATTAACTAAAATGTTCCTGATTTTCCGTTGATATTACCGATGGAAGATGTACACGAAAATTGCTCTATTCCGGCTGAAACGTCGATATATGAAATAAAAACAGAACTTCTCCCCTTTTCAATATCTTACTCAGTATTTTAACGAGAAACAAATAGTTGATTGAATATAAAGTATTTAAGGCTATTATCTAATCAATTATGTGTTTGCATCATTTTTATCGTATATATAATGAATTAATACCCATAGACTGAAAATTAACAAAAACGTGGAAAAACGGCAAAATATTGCCTAATTCGATGATATTTTGTTTAAATCAAATAAAGGAAAAGGGGATGATAAACATCAAAATATTGCTAAATTCGATGATTTTTCGTACGAAACAAAATGCAAGAAAACTTGCTTAAAATGCAATATTATGCGAAATTCAGATGATTTGAAGGCCAAATCACATATCGTGATACTACATGAAATAGTATCGAAATATTGGTAAAAATGAATATATTTGCGTAATATCAAAGTACATGATTAACGTGAAAAAGTCACTATTTTACCATATTTGAGGATTTTAACTTCAAATCATAGAGAGAGGTTTCGTGTTATTTAGATCCAAGAAAAGACATATGACAATGTTGTTTCCAATACAAATGATAAAAATCAATGTGTTTTCATTAGAATTAACTAAAATGTTCCTGATTTTCCGTTTATATTACCGATGGAAGATGTACACGAAAACCGCTCTATTCCGGCTGAAACGTCGATATATGCAATAAAATCAGAACTTCTCCCCCTTTCAATATCTTACTCAGTATTTTAACGAGAAAGAAATAGTTGATTGAAAATGAAGTATTTAAGGTTATTATCTAATCAATTATGTGTTTGCATCATTTTTATCATATATATATGAATTAATACCCATGGACTGAAAATTAACAAAAACGTGGAAAACGGCATGATATTGCCTAATTCGATGATATTTTGTTTAAATCACATAAAGGAAAAGGGGATGATAACCGTCAAAATATTGCTAAATTCGATGATTTTTCGTACGAAACAAAATGCAAGAAAACTTGCTTAAAATGCAATATTATTCGAAATTCAGAGATTTGAAGGCCAAATCACATATCGTGATACTACATGAAATAGTATCGAAATATTGGTAAAAATGAATATATTTGCGTAATATCAAAGTACATGATTAACGTGAAAAAGTCACTATTTTACCATATTTGAGGATTTTAACTTCAAATCATAGAGCGAGGTTTCGTATTATTTTGATCCAACAAAAGACATATGACAATGTTGTTTCCAATACAAATGATAAAAATCAATGTGTTTTCATTAGAATTAACTAAAATGTTCCTGATTTTCCGTTGATATTACCGATGGAAGATGTACACGAAAATTGCTCTATTCCGGCTGAAACGTCGATATATGAAATAAAAACAGAACTTCTCCCCTTTTCAATATCTTACTCAGTATTTTAACGAGAAACAAATAGTTGATTGAATATAAAGTATTTAAGGTTATTATCTAATCAATTATGTGTTTGCATCATTTTTATCGTATATATAATGAATTAATACCCATAGACTGAAAATTAACAAACCGTGGAAAAACGGCAAAATATTGCCTAATTCGATGATATTTTGTTTAAATCAAATAAAGGAAAAGGGGATGATAAACATCAAAATATTGCTAAATTCGATGATTTTTCGTACGAAACAAAATGCAAGAAAACTTGCTTAAAATGCAATATTATGCGAAATTCTGAGATTTGAAGGCCAAATCACATATCGTGATACTACATGAAATAGTATCGAAATATTGGTAAAAATGAATATATTTGCGTAATATCAAAGTACATGATTAACGTGAAAAAGTCACTATTTTACCATATTTGAGAATTTTAACTTCAAATCATAGAGCGAGGTTTCGTGTTATTTAGATCCAAGAAAAGACATATGACAATGTTGTTTCCAATACAAATGATAAAAATCAAAGTGTTTTCATTAGAATTAACTAAAATGTTCCTGATTTTCCGTTTATATTACCGATGGAAGATGTACACGAAAATTGCTCTATTCCGGCTGAAACGTCGATATATGCAATAAAAACCGAACTTCTCCCCTTTTTAATATCTTACTCAGTATTTTAACGAGAAACAAATAGATGATTGAAAATGATGTATTTGAGGTTATTATCTAATCAATTATGTGTTTGCATCATTTTTATCGTATATATATGAATTAATACCCATGGACTGAAAATTCACACAACGTGGAAAACGGCAAGATATTGCCTAATTCGATGATATTTTGTTTAAATCACATAAAGGAAAAGGGGATGATCAACGTCAAAATATTGCTAAATTCGATGATTTTTCGTACGAAACAAAATGCAAGAAAACTTGCTTAAAATGCAATATTATGCGAAATTCTGAGATTTCAAGGCCAAATCACATATCGTGATACTACATGAAATAGTATCGAAATATTGGTAAAAATGAATATATTTACGTAATATCAAACTACATGAAAAACGTGAAAAAGTCACTATTTAACCATATTTGAGGATTTTAACTTCAAATCATAGAGCGAGGTTTCGTATTATTTTGATCCAACAAAAGACATATGACAATGTTGTTTCCAATACAAATGATAAAAATCAATGTGTTTTCATTAGAATTAACTAAAATGTTCCTGATTTTCCGTTGATATTACCGATGGAAGATGTACACGAAAATTGCTCTATTCCGGCTGAAACGTCGATATATGAAATAAAAACAGAACTTCTCCCCTTTTCAATATCTTACTCAGTATTTTAACGAGAAACAAATAGTTGATTGAATATAAAGTATTTAAGGCTATTATCTAATCAATTATGTGTTTGCATCATTTTTATCGTATATATAATGAATTAATACCCATAGACTGAAAATTAACAAAAACGTGGAAAAACGGCAAAATATTGCCTAATTCGATGATATTTTGTTTAAATCAAATAAAGGAAAAGGGGATGATAAACATCAAAATATTGCTAAATTCGATGATTTTTCGTACGAAACAAAATGCAAGAAAACTTGCTTAAAATGCAATATTATGCGAAATTCAGAGATTTGAAGGCCAAATCACATATCGTGATACTACATGAAATAGTATCGAAATATTGGTAAAAATGAATATATTTGCGTAATATCAAAGTACATGATTAACGTGAAAAAGTCACTATTTTACCATATTTGAGGATTTTAACTTCAAATCATAGAGAGAGGTTTCGTGTTATTTAGATCCAAGAAAAGACATATGACAATGTTGTTTCCAATACAAATGATAAAAATCAATGTGTTTTCATTAGAATTAACTAAAATGTTCCTGATTTTCCGTTTATATTACCGATGGAAGATGTACACGAAAACCGCTCTATTCCGGCTGAAACGTCGATATATGCAATAAAATCAGAACTTCTCCCCCTTTCAATATCTTACTCAGTATTTTAACGAGAAAGAAATAGTTGATTGAAAATGAAGTATTTAAGGTTATTATCTAATCAATTATGTGTTTGCATCATTTTTATCATATATATATGAATTAATACCCATGGACTGAAAATTAACAAAAACGTGGAAAACGGCATGATATTGCCTAATTCGATGATATTTTGTTTAAATCACATAAAGGAAAAGGGGATGATAAACGTCAAAATATTGCTAAATTCGATGATTTTTCGTACGAAACAAAATGCAAGAAAACTTGCTTAAAATGCAATATTATTCGAAATTCAGAGATTTGAAGGCCAAATCACATATCGTGATACTACATGAAATAGTATCGAAATATTGGTAAAAATGAATATATTTGCGTAATATCAAAGTACATGATTAACGTGAAAAAGTCACTATTTTACCATATTTGAGGATTTTAACTTCAAATCATAGAGCGAGGTTTCGTATTATTTTGATCCAACAAAAGACATATGACAATGTTGTTTCCAATACAAATGATAAAAATCAATGTGTTTTCATTAGAATTAACTAAAATGTTCCTGATTTTCCGTTGATATTACCGATGGAAGATGTACACGAAAATTGCTCTATTCCGGCTGAAACGTCGATATATGAAATAAAAACAGAACTTCTCCCCTTTTCAATATCTTACTCAGTATTTTAACGAGAAACAAATAGTTGATTGAATATAAAGTATTTAAGGTTATTATCTAATCAATTATGTGTTTGCATCATTTTTATCGTATATATAATTAATTAATACCCATAGACTGAAAATTAACAAAAACGTGGAAAAACGGCAAAATATTGCCTAATTCGATGATATTTTGTTTAAATCAAATAAAGGAAAAGGGGATGATAAACATCAAAATATTGCTAAATTCGATGATTTTTCGTACGAAACAAAATGCAAGAAAACTTGCTTAAAATGCAATATTATGCGAAATTCTGAGATTTCAAGGCCAAATCACATATCGTGATACTACATGAAATAGTATCGAAATATTGGTAAAAATGAATATATTTCCGTAATATGAAACTACATGAAAAACGTGAAAAAAGTCACTATTTAACCATATTTGAGGATTTTAACTTCATATCATAGAGGGAGGTTTCGTATTATTTTGATCCAACAAAAGACATATGACAATGTTGTTTCCAATACAAATGATAAAAATCAATGTGTTTTCATTAGAAGTAACTAAAATGTTCCTGATTTTCCGTTTATATTACCGATGGAAGATGTACACGAAAATTGCTCTATTCCGGCTGAAACGTCGATATATGCAATAAAAACCGAACTTCTCCCCTTTTCAATATCTTACTCAGTATTTTATCGAGAAACAAATAGATGATTGCAAATGAAGTATTTAAGGTTATTATCTTATCAATTATGTGTTTGCATCATTTTTATCGTATATATATGAATTAATACCCATGGACTGAAAATTCACAAAAACGTGGAAAACGGCAAGATATTGCCTAATTCGATGATATTTTGTTTAAACCACATAAAGGAAAAGGGGATGATAAACGTCAAAATATTGCTAAATTCGATGATTTTTCGTACGAAACAAAATGCAAGAAAACTTGCTTAAAATGCAATATTATGCGAAATTCTGAGATTTCAAGGCCAAATCACATATCGTGATACTACATGAAATAGTATCGAAATATTGGTAAAAAGAATATATTTGCGTAATATCAAACTACATGATTAACGTGAAAAAGTCACTATTTTACCATATTTGAGGATTTTACATTCAAATCATAGAGCGAGGTTTCGTATTATTTAGTTCCAAGAAAAGACATATGACAATGTTGTTTCCAATACAAATGATAAAAAACAATGAGTTTTCATTAGAATTAACTATAATGTTCTTGATTTTCCGTTTATATCAACGAGGGAAGATGTACACGTAAAACCGCTCTAATCCGGCTGAAACGTCGATATATGCAATAAAAACCGAACTTCTCCCCTTTTCAATATCTTACTCAGTATTTTAACGAGAAACAAATAGATGATTGAAAATGATGTATTTGAGGTTATTATCTAATCAATTATGTGTTTGCATCATTTTTATCGTATATATATGAATTAATACCCATGGACTGAAAATTCACACAACGTGGAAAACGGCAAGATATTGCCTAATTCGATGATATTTTGTTTAAATCACATAAAGGGGATGATCAACGTCAAAATATTGCTAAATTCGATGATTTTTCGTACGAAACAAAATGCAAGAAAACTTGCTTAAAATGCAATATCATGCGAAATTCTGAGATTTCAAGGCCAAATCACATATCGTGATACTACATGAAATAGTATCGAAATATTGGTAAAAATGAATATATTTACGTAATATCAAAGTACATGATTAACGTGAAAAAGTCACTATTTTACCATATTTGAGAATTTTAACTTCAAATCATAGAGCGAGGTTTCGTGTTATTTAGATCCAAGAAAAGACATATGACAATGTTGTTTCCAATACAAATGATAAAAATCAAAGTGTTTTCATTAGAATTAACTAAAATGTTCCTGATTTTCCGTTTATATTACTGATGGAAGATGTACACGAAAATTGCTCTATTCCGGCTGAAACGTCGATATATGCAATAAAAACCGAACTTCTCCCCTTTTTAATATCTTACTCAGTATTTTAACGAGAAACAAATAGATGATTGAAAATGATGTATTTGAGGTTATTATCTAATCAATTATGTGTTTGCATCATTTTTATCGTATATATATGAATTAATACCCATGGACTGAAAATTCACACAACGTGGAAAACGGCAAGATATTGCCTAATTCGATGATATTTTGTTTAAATCACATAAAGGAAAAGGGGATGATCAACGTCAAAATATTGCTAAATTCGATGATTTTTCGTACGAAACAAAATGCAAGAAAACTTGCTTAAAATGCAATATTATGCGAAATTCTGAGATTTCAAGGCCAAATCACATATCGTGATACTACATGAAATAGTATCGAAATATTGGTAAAAATGAATATATTTACGTAATATCAAACTACATGAAAAACGTGAAAAAGTCACTATTTAACCATATTTGAGGATTTTAACTTCAAATCATAGAGCGAGGTTTCGTATTATTTTGATCCAACAAAAGACATATGACAATGTTGTTTCCAATACAAATGATAAAAATCAATGTGTTTTCATTAGAATTAACTAAAATGTTCCTGATTTTCCGTTGATATTACCGATGGAAGATGTACACGAAAATTGCTCTATTCCGGCTGAAACGTCGATATATGAAATAAAAACAGAACTTCTCCCCTTTTCAATATCTTACTCAGTATTTTAACGAGAAACAAATAGTTGATTGAATATAAAGTATTTAAGGCTATTATCTAATCAATTATGTGTTTGCATCATTTTTATCGTATATATAATGAATTAATACCCATAGACTGAAAATTAACAAAAACGTGGAAAAACGGCAAAATATTGCCTAATTCGATGATATTTTGTTTAAATCAAATAAAGGAAAAGGGGATGATAAACATCAAAATATTGCTAAATTCGATGATTTTTCGTACGAAACAAAATGCAAGAAAACTTGCTTAAAATGCAATATTATGCGAAATTCATGAGATTTGAAGGCCAAATCACATATCGTGATACTACATGAAATAGTATCGAAATATTGGTAAAAATGAATATATTTGCGTAATATCAAAGTACATGATTAACGTGAAAAAGTCACTATTTTACCATATTTGAGGATTTTAACTTCAAATCATAGAGAGAGGTTTCGTGTTATTTAGATCCAAGAAAAGACATATGACAATGTTGTTTCCAATACAAATGATAAAAATCAATGTGTTTTCATTAGAATTAACTAAAATGTTCCTGATTTTCCGTTTATATTACCGATGGAAGATGTACACGAAAACCGCTCTATTCCGGCTGAAACGTCGATATATGCAATAAAATCAGAACTTCTCCCCCTTTCAATATCTTACTCAGTATTTTAACGAGAAAGAAATAGTTGATTGAAAATGAAGTATTTAAGGTTATTATCTAATCAATTATGTGTTTGCATCATTTTTATCATATATATATGAATTAATACCCATGGACTGAAAATTAACAAAAACGTGGAAAACGGCATGATATTGCCTAATTCGATGATATTTTGTTTAAATCACATAAAGGAAAAGGGGATGATAAACGTCAAAATATTGCTAAATTCGATGATTTTTCGTACGAAACAAAATGCAAGAAAACTTGCTTAAAATGCAATATTATTCGAAATTCAGAGATTTGAAGGCCAAATCACATATCGTGATACTACATGAAATAGTATCGAAATATTGGTAAAAATGAATATATTTGCGTAATATCAAAGTACATGATTAACGTGAAAAAGTCACTATTTTACCATATTTGAGGATTTTAACTTCAAATCATAGAGCGAGGTTTCGTATTATTTTGATCCAACAAAAGACATATGACAATGTTGTTTCCAATACAAATGATAAAAATCAATGTGTTTTCATTAGAATTAACTAAAATGTTCCTGATTTTCCGTTGATATTACCGATGGAAGATGTACACGAAAATTGCTCTATTCCGGCTGAAACGTCGATATATGAAATAAAAACAGAACTTCTCCCCTTTTCAATATCTTACTCAGTATTTTAACGAGAAACAAATAGTTGATTGAATATAAAGTATTTAAGGTTATTATCTAATCAATTATGTGTTTGCATCATTTTTATCGTATATATAATGAATTAATACCCATAGACTGAAAATTAACAAACCGTGGAAAAACGGCAAAATATTGCCTAATTCGATGATATTTTGTTTAAATCAAATAAAGGAAAAGGGGATGATAAACATCAAAATATTGCTAAATTCGATGATTTTTCGTACGAAACAAAATGCAAGAAAACTTGCTTAAAATGCAATATTATGCGAAATTCTGAGATTTGAAGGCCAAATCACATATCGTGATACTACATGAAATAGTATCGAAATATTGGTAAAAATGAATATATTTGCGTAATATCAAAGTACATGATTAACGTGAAAAAGTCACTATTTTACCATATTTGAGAATTTTAACTTCAAATCATAGAGCGAGGTTTCGTGTTATTTAGATCCAAGAAAAGACATATGACAATGTTGTTTCCAATACAAATGATAAAAATCAAAGTGTTTTCATTAGAATTAACTAAAATGTTCCTGATTTTCCGTTTATATTACCGATGGAAGATGTACACGAAAATTGCTCTATTCCGGCTGAAACGTCGATATATGCAATAAAAACCGAACTTCTCCCCTTTTTAATATCTTACTCAGTATTTTAACGAGAAACAAATAGATGATTGAAAATGATGTATTTGAGGTTATTATCTAATCAATTATGTGTTTGCATCATTTTTATCGTATATATATGAATTAATACCCATGGACTGAAAATTCACACAACGTGGAAAACGGCAAGATATTGCCTAATTCGATGATATTTTGTTTAAATCACATAAAGGAAAAGGGGATGATCAACGTCAAAATATTGCTAAATTCGATGATTTTTCGTACGAAACAAAATGCAAGAAAACTTGCTTAAAATGCAATATTATGCGAAATTCTGAGATTTCAAGGCCAAATCACATATCGTGATACTACATGAAATAGTATCGAAATATTGGTAAAAATGAATATATTTACGTAATATCAAACTACATGAAAAACGTGAAAAAGTCACTATTTAACCATATTTGAGGATTTTAACTTCAAATCATAGAGCGAGGTTTCGTATTATTTTGATCCAACAAAAGACATATGACAATGTTGTTTCCAATACAAATGATAAAAATCAATGTGTTTTCATTAGAATTAACTAAAATGTTCCTGATTTTCCGTTGATATTACCGATGGAAGATGTACACGAAAATTGCTCTATTCCGGCTGAAACGTCGATATATGAAATAAAAACAGAACTTCTCCCCTTTTCAATATCTTACTCAGTATTTTAACGAGAAACAAATAGTTGATTGAATATAAAGTATTTAAGGCTATTATCTAATCAATTATGTGTTTGCATCATTTTTATCGTATATATAATGAATTAATACCCATAGACTGAAAATTAACAAAAACGTGGAAAAACGGCAAAATATTGCCTAATTCGATGATATTTTGTTTAAATCAAATAAAGGAAAAGGGGATGATAAACATCAAAATATTGCTAAATTCGATGATTTTTCGTACGAAACAAAATGCAAGAAAACTTGCTTAAAATGCAATATTATGCGAAATTCAGAGATTTGAAGGCCAAATCACATATCGTGATACTACATGAAATAGTATCGAAATATTGGTAAAAATGAATATATTTGCGTAATATCAAAGTACATGATTAACGTGAAAAAGTCACTATTTTACCATATTTGAGGATTTTAACTTCAAATCATAGAGAGAGGTTTCGTGTTATTTAGATCCAAGAAAAGACATATGACAATGTTGTTTCCAATACAAATGATAAAAATCAATGTGTTTTCATTAGAATTAACTAAAATGTTCCTGATTTTCCGTTTATATTACCGATGGAAGATGTACACGAAAACCGCTCTATTCCGGCTGAAACGTCGATATATGCAATAAAATCAGAACTTCTCCCCCTTTCAATATCTTACTCAGTATTTTAACGAGAAAGAAATAGTTGATTGAAAATGAAGTATTTAAGGTTATTATCTAATCAATTATGTGTTTGCATCATTTTTATCATATATATATGAATTAATACCCATGGACTGAAAATTAACAAAAACGTGGAAAACGGCATGATATTGCCTAATTCGATGATATTTTGTTTAAATCACATAAAGGAAAAGGGGATGATAAACGTCAAAATATTGCTAAATTCGATGATTTTTCGTACGAAACAAAATGCAAGAAAACTTGCTTAAAATGCAATATTATTCGAAATTCAGAGATTTGAAGGCCAAATCACATATCGTGATACTACATGAAATAGTATCGAAATATTGGTAAAAATGAATATATTTGCGTAATATCAAAGTACATGATTAACGTGAAAAAGTCACTATTTTACCATATTTGAGGATTTTAACTTCAAATCATAGAGCGAGGTTTCGTATTATTTTGATCCAACAAAAGACATATGACAATGTTGTTTCCAATACAAATGATAAAAATCAATGTGTTTTCATTAGAATTAACTAAAATGTTCCTGATTTTCCGTTGATATTACCGATGGAAGATGTACACGAAAATTGCTCTATTCCGGCTGAAACGTCGATATATGAAATAAAAACAGAACTTCTCCCCTTTTCAATATCTTACTCAGTATTTTAACGAGAAACAAATAGTTGATTGAATATAAAGTATTTAAGGTTATTATCTAATCAATTATGTGTTTGCATCATTTTTATCGTATATATAATTAATTAATACCCATAGACTGAAAATTAACAAAAACGTGGAAAAACGGCAAAATATTGCCTAATTCGATGATATTTTGTTTAAATCAAATAAAGGAAAAGGGGATGATAAACATCAAAATATTGCTAAATTCGATGATTTTTCGTACGAAACAAAATGCAAGAAAACTTGCTTAAAATGCAATATTATGCGAAATTCTGAGATTTCAAGGCCAAATCACATATCGTGATACTACATGAAATAGTATCGAAATATTGGTAAAAATGAATATATTTCCGTAATATGAAACTACATGAAAAACGTGAAAAAAGTCACTATTTAACCATATTTGAGGATTTTAACTTCATATCATAGAGGGAGGTTTCGTATTATTTTGATCCAACAAAAGACATATGACAATGTTGTTTCCAATACAAATGATAAAAATCAATGTGTTTTCATTAGAAGTAACTAAAATGTTCCTGATTTTCCGTTTATATTACCGATGGAAGATGTACACGAAAATTGCTCTATTCCGGCTGAAACGTCGATATATGCAATAAAAACCGAACTTCTCCCCTTTTCAATATCTTACTCAGTATTTTATCGAGAAACAAATAGATGATTGCAAATGAAGTATTTAAGGTTATTATCTTATCAATTATGTGTTTGCATCATTTTTATCGTATATATATGAATTAATACCCATGGACTGAAAATTCACAAAAACGTGGAAAACGGCAAGATATTGCCTAATTCGATGATATTTTGTTTAAACCACATAAAGGAAAAGGGGATGATAAACGTCAAAATATTGCTAAATTCGATGATTTTTCGTACGAAACAAAATGCAAGAAAACTTGCTTAAAATGCAATATTATGCGAAATTCTGAGATTTCAAGGCCAAATCACATATCGTGATACTACATGAAATAGTATCGAAATATTGGTAAAAATGAATATATTTACGTAATATCAAACTACATGAAAAACGTGAAAAAGTCACTATTTAACCATATTTGAGGATTTTAACTTCAAATCATAGAGCGAGGTTTCGTATTATTTTGATCCAACAAAAGACATATGACAATGTTGTTTCCAATACAAATGATAAAAATCAATGTGTTTTCATTAGAATTAACTAAAATGTTCCTGATTTTCCGTTGATATTACCGATGGAAGATGTACACGAAAATTGCTCTATTCCGGCTGAAACGTCGATATATGAAATAAAAACAGAACTTCTCCCCTTTTCAATATCTTACTCAGTATTTTAACGAGAAACAAATAGTTGATTGAATATAAAGTATTTAAGGTTATTATCTAATCAATTATGTGTTTGCATCATTTTTATCGTATATATAATGAATTAATACCCATAGACTGAAAATTAACAAACCGTGGAAAAACGGCAAAATATTGCCTAATTCGATGATATTTTGTTTAAATCAAATAAAGGAAAAGGGGATGATAAACATCAAAATATTGCTAAATTCGATGATTTTTCGTACGAAACAAAATGCAAGAAAACTTGCTTAAAATGCAATATTATGCGAAATTCTGAGATTTGAAGGCCAAATCACATATCGTGATACTACATGAAATAGTATCGAAATATTGGTACAAATGAATATATTTGCGTAATATCAAAGTACATGATTAACGTGAAAAAGTCACTATTTTACCATATTTGAGAATTTTAACTTCAAATCATAGAGCGAGGTTTCGTGTTATTTAGATCCAAGAAAAGACATATGACAATGTTGTTTCCAATACAAATGATAAAAATCAATGTGTTTTCATTAGAATTAACTAAAATGTTCCTGATTTTCCGTTTATATTACCGATGGAAGATGTACACGAAAATTGCTCTATTCCGGCTGAAACGTCGATATATGCAATAAAAACCGAACTTCTCCCCTTTTCAATATCTTACTCAGTATTTTATCGAGAAACAAATAGATGATTGCAAATGAAGTATTTAAGGTTATTATCTAATCAATTATGTGTTTGCATCATTTTTATCGTATATATATGAATTAATACCCATGGACTGAAAATTCACAAAAACGTGGAAAACGGCAAAATATTGCCTAATTCGATGATATTTTGTTTAAATCACATAAAGGAAAAGGGGATGATAAACGTCAAAATATTGCTAAATTCGATGATTTTTCGTACGAAACAAAATGCAAGAAAACTTGCTTAAAATGCAATATTATGCGAAATTCTGAGATTTCAAGGCCAAATCACATATCGTGATACTACATGAAATAGTATCGAAATATTGGTAAAAATGAATATATTTACGTAATATCAAACTACATGAAAAACGTGAAAAAGTCACTATTTAACCATATTTGAGGATTTTAACTTCAAATCATAGAGCGAGGTTTCGTATTATTTTGATCCAACAAAAGACATATGACAATGTTGTTTCCAATACAAATGATAAAAATCAATGTGTTTTCATTAGAATTAACTAAAATGTTCCTGATTTTCCGTTGATATTACCGATGGAAGATGTACACGAAAATTGCTCTATTCCGGCTGAAACGTCGATATATGAAATAAAAACAGAACTTCTCCCCTTTTCAATATCTTACTCAGTATTTTAACGAGAAACAAATAGTTGATTGAATATAAAGTATTTAAGGTTATTATCTAATCAATTATGTGTTTGCATCATTTTTATCGTATATATAATGAATTAATACCCATAGACTGAAAATTAACAAAAACGTGGAAAAACGGCAAAATATTGCCTAATTCGATGATATTTTGTTTAAATCAAATAAAGGAAAAGGGGATGATAAACATCAAAATATTGCTAAATTCGATGATTTTTCGTACGAAAAAAAATGCAAGAAAACTTGCTTAAAATGCAATATTATGCGAAATTCTGAGATTTGAAGGCCAAATCACATATCGTGATACTACATGAAATAGTATCGAAATATTGGTAAAAATGAATATATTTGCGTAATATCAAAGTACATGATTAACGTGAAAAAGTCACTATTTTACCATATTTGAGGATTTTAACTTCAAATCATAGAGCGAGGTTTCGTGTTATTTAGATCCAAGAAAAGACATATGACAATGTTGTTTCCAATACAAATGATAAAAATCAATGTGTTTTCATTAGAATTAACTAAAATGTTCCTGATTTTCCGTTTATATTACCGTTGGAAGATGTACACGAAAACCGCTCTATTCCGGCTGAAACGTTGATATATGCAATAAAATCAGAACTTCTCCCCCTTTCAATATCTTACTCAGTATTTTAACGAGAAAGAAATATTTGATTGAAAATGAAGTATTTAAGGTTATTATCTAATCAATTATGTGTTTGCATCATTTTTATCGTATATATATGAATTAATACCCATGGACTGAAAATTCACAAAAACGTGGAAAACGGCATGATATTGCCTAATTCGATGATATTTTGTTTAAATCACATAAAGGAAAAGGGGATGATAAACGTCAAAATATTGCTAAATTCGATGATTTTTCGTACGAAACAAAATGCAAGAAAACTTGCTTAAAATGCAATATTATGCGAAATTCTGAGATTTGAAGGCCAAATCACATATCGTGATACTACATGAAATAGTATCGAAATATTGGTAAAAAGAATATATTTGCGTAATATCAAACTACATGATTAACGTGAAAAAGTCACTATTTTACCATATTTGAGGATTTTACATTCAAATCATAGAGCGAGGTTTCGTATTATTTAGTTCCAAGAAAAGACATATGACAATGTTGTTTCCAATACAAATGATAAAAAACAATGAGTTTTCATTAGAATTAACTATAATGTTCTTGATTTTCCGTTTATATCAACGAGGGAAGATGTACACGTAAAACCGCTCTAATCCGGCTGAAACGTCGATATATGCAATAAAAACCGAACTTCTCCCCTTTTCAATATCTTACTCAGTATTTTAACGAGAAACAAATAGATGATTGAAAATGATGTATTTGAGGTTATTATCTAATCAATTATGTGTTTGCATCATTTTTATCGTATATATATGAATTAATACCCATGGACTGAAAATTCACACAACGTGGAAAACGGCAAGATATTGCCTAATTCGATGATATTTTGTTTAAATCACATAAAGGGGATGATCAACGTCAAAATATTGCTAAATTCGATGATTTTTCGTACGAAACAAAATGCAAGAAAACTTGCTTAAAATGCAATATTATGCGAAATTCTGAGATTTCAAGGCCAAATCACATATCGTGATACTACATGAAATAGTATCGAAATATTGGTAAAAATGAATATATTTACGTAATATCAAACTACATGAAAAACGTGAAAAAGTCACTATTTAACCATATTTGAGGATTTTAACTTCAAATCATAGAGCGAGGTTTCGTATTATTTTGATCCAACAAAAGACATATGACAATGTTGTTTCCAATACAAATGATAAAAATCAATGTGTTTTCATTAGAATTAACTAAAATGTTCCTGATTTTCCGTTGATATTACCGATGGAAGATGTACACGAAAACCGCTCTATTCCGGCTGAAACGTCGATATATGCAATAAAATCAGAACTTCTCCCCCTTTCAATATCTTACTCAGTATTTTAACGAGAAAGAAATATTTGATTGAAAATGAAGTATTTAAGGTTATTATCTAATCAATTATGTGTTTGCATCATTTTTATCGTATATATAATGAATTAATACCCATAGACTGAAAATTAACAAAAACGTGGAAAAACGGCAAAATATTGCCTAATTCGATGATATTTTGTTTAAATCAAATAAAGGAAAAGGGGATGATAAACATCAAAATATTGCTAAATTCGATGATTTTTCGTACGAAACAAAATGCAAGAAAACTTGCTTAAAATGCAATATTATGCGAAATTCTGAGATTTGAAGGCCAAATCACATATCGTGATACCACATGAAATAGTATCGAAATATTGGTAAAAATGAATATATTTGCGTAATATCAAAGTACATGATTAACGTGAAAAAGTCACTATTTTACCATATTTGAGGATTTTAACTTCAAATCATAGAGCGAGGTTTCGTGTTATTTAGATCCAAGAAAAGACATATGACAATGTTGTTTCCAATACAAATGATAAAAATCAATGTGGTTTCATTAGAATTAACTAAAATGTTCCTGATTTTCCGTTTATATTACCGATGGAAGATGTACACGAAAACCGCTCTATTCCGGCTTAAACGTCGATATATGCAATAAAATCAGAACTTCTCCCCCTTTCAATATCTTACTCAGTATTTTAACGAGAAAGAAATAGTTGATTGAAAATGAAGTATTTAAGGTTATTATCTAATCAATTATGTGTTTGCATCATTTTTATCGTATATATATGAATTAATACCCATGGACTGAAAATTCACAAAAACGTGGAAAACGGCATGATATTGCCTAATTCGATGATATTTTGTTTAAATCACATAAAGGAAAAGGGGATGATAAACGTCAAAATATTGCTAAATTCGATGATTTTTCGTACGAAACAAAATGCAAGAAAACTTGCTAAAATGCAATATTATGCGAAATTCTGAGATTTGAAGGCCAAATCACATATCGTGATACTACATGAAATAGTATCGAAATATTGGTAAAAATGAATATATTTGCGTAATATCAAAGTACATGATTAACGTGAAAAAGTCACTATTTTACCATATTTGAGGATTTTAACTTCAAATCATAGAGCGAGGTTTCGTATTATTTAGATCCAAGAAAAGACATATGACAATGTTGTTTCCAATACAAATGATAAAAATCAATGTGTTTTCATTAGAATTAACTAAAATGTTCCTGATTTTCCGTTTATATTACCGATGGAAGATGTACACGAAAACCGCTCTATTCCGGCTGAAACGTCGATATATGCAATAAAATCAGAACTTCTCCCCCTTTCAATATCTTACTCAGTATTTTAACGAGAAAGAAATAGTTGATTGAAAATGAAGTATTTAAGGTTATTATCTAATCAATTATGTGTTTGCATCATTTTTATCGTATATATATGAATTAATACCCATGGACTGAAAATTCACAAAAACGTGGAAAACGGTAAGGATATTGCCTAATTCGATGATATTTTGTTTAAATCACATAAAGGAAAAGGGGATGATAAACGTCAAAATATTGCTAAATTCGATGATTTTTCGTACGAAACAAAATGCAAGAAAACTTGCTTAAAATGCAATATTATGCGAAATTCTGAGATTTCAAGGCCAAATCACATATCGTGATACTACATGAAATAGTATCGAAATATTGGTAAAAA
This sequence comes from Procambarus clarkii, assembly GCF_040958095.1. NCBI lineage: Eukaryota > Metazoa > Arthropoda > Malacostraca > Decapoda > Cambaridae > Procambarus > Procambarus clarkii. Next base: position 13,929,437 of record NC_091234.1, read on the forward strand.
TGAATATATTTACGTAATATCAAACTACATGAAAAACGTGAAAAAGTCACTATTTAACCATATTTGAGGATTTTAACTTCAAATCATAGAGCGAGGTTTCGTATTATTTTGATCCAACAAAAGACATATGACAATGTTGTTTCCAATACAAATGATAAAAATCAATGTGTTTTCATTAGAATTAACTAAAATGTTCCTGATTTTCCGTTTATATTACCGATGGAAGATGTACACGAAAACTGCTCTATTCCGGCTGAAACGTCGATATATGCAATAAAATCAGAACTTCTCCCCTTTTCAACATCTTACTCAGTATTTTAACGAGAAACAAATAGATGATTGAAAATGAAGTATTTAAGGTTATTATCTAATCAATTATGTGTTTGCATCATTTTTATCGTATATATAATGAATTAATACCCATAGACTGAAAATTCACAAAAACGTGGAAAAACGGCAAAATATTGCCTAATTCGATGATATTTTGTTTAATCAAATAAAGGAAAAGGGGATGATAAACGTCAAAATATTGCTAAATTCGATGATTTTTCGTACGAAACAAAATGCAAGAAAACTTGCTTAAAATGCAATATTATGCGAAATTCTGAGATTTGAAGGCCAAATCACATATCGTGATACTACATGAAATAGTATCGAAATATTGGTAAAAATGAATATATTTACGTAATATCAAACTACATGATAAACGTGAAAAAAGTCACTATTTAACCATATATTGAGGATTTTAACTTCAAATCATAGAGCGAGGTATCGTGTTATTTAGATCCAAGAAAATACATATGACAATGTTGTTTCCAATACAAATGATAAAAATCAATGTGTTTTCATTAGAATTAACTAAAATGTTCCTGATTTTCCGATTATATTACCGATGGAAGATGTACACGAAAACCTGCTCTATTCCGGCTGAAACGTCGATATATGCAATAAAATCAGAACTTCTCCCCTTTTCAATATCTTACTCAGTATTTTAACGAGAAAGAAATAGTTGATTGAAAATGAAGTATTTAAGGTTATTATCTAATCAATTATGTGTTTGCATCATTTTTATCGTATATATATGAATTAATACCCATGGACTGAAAATTCACAAAAACGTGGAAAACGGCAATGATATTGCCTAATTCGATGATATTTTGTTTAAATCACATAAAGGAAAAGGGGATGATAAACGTCAAAATATTGCTAAATTCGATGATTTTTCGTACGAAACAAAATGCAAGAAAACTTGCTTAAAAATGCAATATTATGCGAAATTCTGAGATTTGAAGGCCAAATCACATATCGTGATACTACATGAAATAGTATCGAAATATTGGTAAAAATGAATATATTTGCGTAATATCAAAGTACATGATTAACGTGAAAAAGTCACTATTTTACCATATTTGAGGATTTTAACTTCAAATCATAGAGCGAGGTTTCGTATTATTTAGATCCAAGAAAAGACATATGACAATGTTGTTTCCAATACAAATGATAAAAATCAATGTGTTTTCATTAGAATTAACTAAAATGTTCCTGATTTTCCGTTTATATTACCGATGGAAGATGTACACGAAAACCGCTCTATTCCGGCTGAAACGTCGATATATGCAATAAAATCAGAACTTCTCCCCCTTTCAATATCTTACTCAGTATTTTAACGAGAAAGAAATAGTTGATTTAAAATGAAGTATTTAAGGTTATTATCTAATCAATTATGTGTTTGCATCATTTTTATCGTATATATATGAATTAATACCCATGGACTGAAAATTCACAAAAACGTGGAAAACGGTAGGATATTGCCTAATTCGATGATATTTTGTTTAAATCACATAAAGGAAAAGGGGATGATAAACGTCAAAATATTGCTAAATTCGATGATTTTTCGTACGAAACAAAATGCAAGAAAACTTGCTTAAAATGCAATATTATGCGAAATTCTGAGATTTCAAGGCCAAATCACATATCGTGATACTACATGAAATAGTATCGAAATATTGGTAAAAATGAATATATTTACGTAATATCAAACTACATGAAAAACGTGAAAAAAGTCACTATTTAACCATATTTGAGGATTTTAACTTCAAATCATAGAGCGAGGTTTCGTATTATTTTGATCCAACAAAAGACATATGACAATGTTGTTTCCAATACAAATGATAAAAATCAATGTGTTTTCATTAGAATTAACTAAAATGTTCCTGATTTTCCGTTTATATTACCGATGGAAGATGTACACGAAAATTGCTCTATTCCGGCTGAAACGTCGATATATGCAATAAAAACAGAACTTCTCCCCTTTTCAATATCTTACTCAGTATTTTAACGATAAACAAATAGTTGATTGAAAATAAAGTATTTAAGGTTATTATCTAATCAATTATGTGTTTGCATCATTTTTATCGTATATATAATGAATTAATACCCATAGACTGAAAATTCACAAAAACGTGGAAAAACGGCAAAATATTGCCTAATTCGATGATATTTTGTTTAATTCAAATAAAGGAAAAGGGGATGATAAACGTCAAAATATTGCTAAATTCGATGATTTTTCGTACGAAACAAAATGCAAGAAAACTTGCTTAAAATGCAATATTATGCGAAATTCTGAGATTTGAAGGCCAAATCACATATCGTGATACTACATGAAATAGTATCGAAATATTGGTAAAAATGAATATATTTACGTAATATCAAACTACATGAAAAACGTGAAAAAAGTCACTATTTAACCATATATGAGGATTTTAACTTCAAATCATAGAGCGAGGTATCGTGTTATTTAGATCCAAGAAAATACATATGACAATGTTGTTTCCAATACAAATGATAAAAATCAATGTGTTTTCATTAGAATTAACTAAAATGTTCCTGATTTTCCGATTATATTACCGATGGAAGATGTACACGAAAATTGCTCTATTCCGGCTGAAACGTCGATATATGCAATAAAATCAGAACTTCTCCCCTTTTCAATATCTTACTCAGTATTTTAACGACAAACAAATAGTTGATTGAAAATAAAGCATTTAAGGTTATTATCTATACAATTATGTGTTTGCATCATTTTTATCGTATATATAATGAATTAATACCCATAGACTGGAAATTCACAAAAACGTGGAAAAACAGCAAAATATTGCCAAATTCGATGATATTTTGTTTAAATCAAATAAAGGAAAAGGGGATGATAAACGTCAAAATATTGCTAAATTCGATGATTTTTCGTACGAAACAAAATGCAAGAAAACTTGCTTAAAATGCAATATTATGCGAAATTCTGAGATTTGAAGGCCAAATCACATATCGTGATACTACATGAAATAGTATCGAAATATTGGTAAAAAGAATATATTTGCGTAATATCAAACTACATGATTAACGTGAAAAAGTCACTATTTTACCATATTTGAGGATTTTAACTTCAAATCATAGAGCGAGGTTTCGTATTATTTAGATCCAAGAAAAGACATATGACAATGTTGTTTCCAATGCAAATGATAAAAATCAATGTGTTTTCATTAGAATTAACTAAAATGTTCCTGATTTTCCGTTTATATTACCGATTGAAGAAAACCGCTCTATTCCGGCTGAAACGTCGATATATGCAATAAAATCAGAACTTCTCCCCCTTTCAATATCTTACTCAGTATTTTAACGAGAAAGAAATAGTTTATTTAAAATGAAGTATTTAAGGTTATTATCTAATCAATTATGTGTTTGCATCATTTTTATCGTATATATATGAATTAATACCCATGGACTGAAAATTCACAAAAACGTGGAAAACGGTAGGATATTGCCTAATTCGATGATATTTTGTTTAAATCACATAAAGGAAAAGGGGATGATAAACGTCAAAATATTGCTAAATTCGATGATTTTTCGTACGAAACAAAATGCAAGAAAACTTGCTTAAAATGCAATATTATGCGAAATTCTGAGATTTCAAGGCCAAATCACATATCGTGATACTACATGAAATAGTATCGAAATATTGGTGAAAATGAATATATTTACGTAATATCAAACTACATGAAAAACGTGAAAAAAGTCACTATTTAACCATATTTGAGGATTTTAACTTCAAATCATAGAGCGAGGTTTCGTATTATTTTGATCCAACAAAAGACATATGACAATGTTGTTTCTAATACAAATGATAAAAATCAATGTGTTTTCATTAGAATTAACTAAAATGTTCCTGATTTTCCGTTTATATTACCGATGGAAGATGTACACGAAAATTGCTCTATTCCGGCTGAAACGTCGATATATGCAATAAAAACAGAACTTCTCCCCTTTTCAATATCTTACTCAGTATTTTAACGACAAACAAATAGTTGATTGAAAATAAAGTATTTAAGGTTATTATCTAATCAATTATGTGTTTGCATCATTTTTATCGTATATATAATGAATTAATACCCATAGACTGAAAATTCAAAAAACCTGGAAAAACGGCAAAATATTACCTAATTCGATGATATTTTGTTTAATTCAAATAAAGGAAAAGGGGATGATAAACGTCAAAATATTGCTAAATTCGATGATTTTTCGTACGAAACAAAATGCAAGAAAACTTGCTTAAAATGCAATATTATGCGAAATTCTGAGATTTGAAGGCCAAATCACATATCGTGATACTACATGAAATAGTATCGAAATATTGGTAAAAATGAATATATTTACGTAATATCAAACTACATGAAAAACGTGAAAAAAGTCACTATTTAACCATATATGAGGATTTTAACTTCAAATCATAGAGCGAGGTTTCGTGTTATTTAGATCCAAGAAAATACATATGACAATGTTGTTTCCAATACAAATGATAAAAATCAATGTGTTTTCATTAGAATTAACTAAAATGTTCCTGATTTTCCGATTATATTACCGATGGAAGATGTACACGAAAATTGCTCCATTCCGGCTGAAACGTCGATATATGCAATAAAATCAGAACTTCTCCCCTTTTCAATATCTTACTCAGTATTTTAACGACAAACAAATAGTTGATTGAAAATAAAGCATTTAAGGTTATTATCTATACAATTATGTGTTTGCATCATTTTTATCGTATATATAATGAATTAATACCCATAGACTGGAAATTCACAAAAACGTGGAAAAACAGCAAAATATTGCCAAATTCGATGATATTTTGTTTAAATCAAATAAAGGAAAAGGGGATGATAAACGTCAAAATATTGCTAAATTCGATGATTTTTCGTACGAAACAAAATGCAAGAAAACTTGCTTAAAATGCAATATTATGCGAAATTCTGAGATTTGAAGGCCAAATCACATATCGTGATACTACATGAAATAGTATCGAAATATTGGTAAAAAGAATATATTTGCGTAATATCAAACTACATGATTAACGTGAAAAAGTCACTATTTTACCATATTTGAGGATTTTAACTTCAAATCATAGAGCGAGGTTTCGTATTATTTAGATCCAAGAAAAGACATATGACAATGTTGTTTCCAATGCAAATGATAAAAATCAATGTGTTTTCATTAGAATTAACTAAAATGTTCCTGATTTTCCGTTTATATTACCGATTGAAGAAAACCGCTCTATTCCGGCTGAAACGTCGATATATGCAATAAAATCAGAACTTCTCCCCCTTTCAATATCTTACTCAGTATTTTAACGAGAAAGAAATAGTTTATTTAAAATGAAGTATTTAAGGTTATTATCTAATCAATTATGTGTTTGCATCATTTTTATCGTATATATATGAATTAATACCCATGGACTGAAAATTCACAAAAACGTGGAAAACGGTAGGATATTGCCTAATTCGATGATATTTTGTTTAAATCACATAAAGGAAAAGGGGATGATAAACGTCAAAATATTGCTAAATTCGATGATTTTTCGTACGAAACAAAATGCAAGAAAACTTGCTTAAAATGCAATATTATGCGAAATTCTGAGATTTCAAGGCCAAATCACATATCGTGATACTACATGAAATAGTATCGAAATATTGGTGAAAATGAATATATTTACGTAATATCAAACTACATGAAAAACGTGAAAAAAGTCACTATTTAACCATATTTGAGGATTTTAACTTCAAATCATAGAGCGAGGTTTCGTATTATTTTGATCCAACAAAAGACATATGACAATGTTGTTTCTAATACAAATGATAAAAATCAATGTGTTTTCATTAGAATTAACTAAAATGTTCCTGATTTTCCGTTTATATTACCGATGGAAGATGTACACGAAAATTGCTCTATTCCGGCTGAAACGTCGATATATGCAATAAAAACAGAACTTCTCCCCTTTTCAATATCTTACTCAGTATTTTAACGACAAACAAATAGTTGATTGAAAATAAAGTATTTAAGGTTATTATCTAATCAATTATGTGTTTGCATCATTTTTATCGTATATATAATGAATTAATACCCATAGACTGAAAATTCACAAAAACGTGGAAAAACGGCAAAATATTGCCTAATTCGATGATATTTTGTTTAATTCAAATAAAGGAAAAGGGGATGATAAACGTCAAAATATTGCTAAATTCGATGATTTTTCGTACGAAACAAAATGCAAGAAAACTTGCTTAAAATGCAATATTATGCGAAATTCTGAGATTTGAAGGCCAAATCACATATCGTGATACTACATGAAATAGTATCGAAATATTGGTAAAAATGAATATATTTACGTAATATCAAACTACATGAAAAACGTGAAAAAAGTCACTATTTAACCATATATGAGGATTTTAACTTCAAATCATAGAGCGAGGTTTCGTGTTATTTAGATCCAAGAAAATACATATGACAATGTTGTTTCCAATACAAATGATAAAAATCAATGTGGTTTCATTAGAATTAACTAAAATGTTCCTGATTTTCCGTTTATATTACCGATGGAAGATGTACACGAAAACCGCTCTATTCCGGCTTAAACGTCGATATATGCAATAAAATCAGAACTTCTCCCCCTTTCAATATCTTACTCAGTATTTTAACGAGAAAGAAATAGTTGATTGAAAATGAAGTATTTAAGGTTATTATCTAATCAATTATGTGTTTGCATCATTTTTATCGTATATATATGAATTAATACCCATGGACTGAAAATTCACAAAAACGTGGAAAACGGCATGATATTGCCTAATTCGATGATATTTTGTTTAAATCACATAAAGGAAAAGGGGATGATAAACGTCAAAATATTGCTAAATTCGATGATTTTTCGTACGAAACAAAATGCAAGAAAACTTGCTTAAAATGCAATATTATGCGAAATTCTGAGATTTGAAGGCCAAATCACATATCGTGATACTACATGAAATAGTATCGAAATATTGGTAAAAATGAATATATTTGCGTAATATCAAAGTACATGATTAACGTGAAAAAGTCACTATTTTACCATATTTGAGGATTTTAACTTCAAATCATAGAGCGAGGTTTCGTGTTATTTAGATCCAAGAAAAGACATATGACAATGTTGTTTCCAATACAAATGATAAAAATCAATGTGTTTTCATTAGAATTAACTAAAATGTTCCTGATTTTCCGTTTATATTACCGATGGAAGATGTACACGAAAACCGCTCTATTCCGGCTGAAACGTCGATATATGCAATAAAATCAGAACTTCTCCCCCTTTCAATATCTTACTCAGTATTTTAACGAGAAAGAAATAGTTGATTTAAAATGAAGTATTTAAGGTTATTATCTAATCAATTATGTGTTTGCATCATTTTTATCGTATATATATGAATTAATACCCATGGACTGAAAATTCACAAAAACGTGGAAAACGGTAGGATATTGCCTAATTCGATGATATTTTGTTTAAATCACATAAAGGAAAAGGGGATGATAAACGTCAAAATATTGCTAAATTCGATGATTTTTCGTACGAAACAAAATGCAAGAAAACTTGCTTAAAATGCAATATTATGCGAAATTCTGAGATTTCAAGGCCAAATCACATATCGTGATACTACATGAAATAGTATCGAAATATTGGTAAAAATGAATATATTTACGTAATATCAAACTACATGAAAAACGTGAAAAAAGTCACTATTTAACCATATTTGAGGATTTTAACTTCAAATCATAGAGCGAGGTTTCGTATTATTTTGATCCAACAAAAGACATATGACAATGTTGTTTCCAATACAAATGATAAAAATCAATGTGTTTTCATTAGAATTAACTAAAATGTTCCTGATTTTCCGTTTATATTACCGATGGAAGATGTACACGAAAATTGCTCTATTCCGGCTGAAACGTCGATATATGCAATAAAAACAGAACTTCTCCCCTTTTCAATATCTTACTCAGTATTTTATCGACAAACAAATAGTTGATTGAAAATAAAGTATTTAAGGTTATTATCTAATCAATTATGTGTTTGCATCATTTTTATCGTATATATAATGAATTAATACCCATAGACTGAAAATTCAAAAAACCTGGAAAAACGGCAAAATATTACCTAATTCGATGATATTTTGTTTAATTCAAATAAAGGAAAAGGGGATGATAAACGTCAAAATATTGCTAAATTCGATGATTTTTCGTACGAAACAAAATGCAAGAAAACTTGCTTAAAATGCAATATTATGCGAAATTCTGAGATTTGAAGGCCAAATCACATATCGTGATACTACATGAAATAGTATCGAAATATTGGTAAAAATGAATATATTTACGTAATATCAAACTACATGAAAAACGTGAAAAAAGTCACTATTTAACCATATATGAGGATTTTAACTTCAAATCATAGAGCGAGGTTTCGTGTTATTTAGATCCAAGAAAATACATATGACAATGTTGTTTCCAATACAAATGATAAAAATCAATGTGTTTTCATTAGAATTAACTAAAATGTTCCTGATTTTCCGATTATATTACCGATGGAAGATGTACACGAAAATTGCTCCATTCCGGCTGAAACGTCGATATATGCAATAAAATCAGAACTTCTCCCCTTTTCAATATCTTACTCAGTATTTTAACGACAAACAAATAGTTGATTGAAAATAAAGCATTTAAGGTTATTATCTATACAATTATGTGTTTGCATCATTTTTATCGTATATATAATGAATTAATACCCATAGACTGGAAATTCACAAAAACGTGGAAAAACAGCAAAATATTGCCAAATTCGATGATATTTTGTTTAAATCAAATAAAGGAAAAGGGGATGATAAACGTCAAAATATTGCTAAATTCGATGATTTTTCGTACGAAACAAAATGCAAGAAAACTTGCTTAAAATGCAATATTATGCGAAATTCTGAGATTTGAAGGCCAAATCACATATCGTGATACTACATGAAATAGTATCGAAATATTGGTAAAAAGAATATATTTGCGTAATATCAAACTACATGATTAACGTGAAAAAGTCACTATTTTACCATATTTGAGGATTTTAACTTCAAATCATAGAGCGAGGTTTCGTATTATTTAGATCCAAGAAAAGACATATGACAATGTTGTTTCCAATGCAAATGATAAAAATCAATGTGTTTTCATTAGAATTAACTAAAATGTTCCTGATTTTCCGTTTATATTACCGATTGAAGAAAACCGCTCTATTCCGGCTGAAACGTCGATATATGCAATAAAATCAGAACTTCTCCCCCTTTCAATATCTTACTCAGTATTTTAACGAGAAAGAAATAGTTGATTTAAAATGAAGTATTTAAGGTTATTATCTAATCAATTATGTGTTTGCATCATTTTTATCGTATATATATGAATTAATACCCATGGACTGAAAATTCACAAAAACGTGGAAAACGGTAGGATATTGCCTAATTCGATGATATTTTGTTTAAATCACATAAAGGAAAAGGGGATGATAAACGTCAAAATATTGCTAAATTCGATGATTTTTCGTACGAAACAAAATGCAAGAAAACTTGCTTAAAATGCAATATTATGCGAAATTCTGAGATTTCAAGGCCAAATCACATATCGTGATACTACATGAAATAGTATCGAAATATTGGTAAAAATGAATATATTTACGTAATATCAAACTACATGAAAAACGTGAAAAAAGTCACTATTTAACCATATTTGAGGATTTTAACTTCAAATCATAGAGCGAGGTTTCGTATTATTTTGATCCAACAAAAGACATATGACAATGTTGTTTCCAATACAAATGATAAAAATCAATGTGTTTTCATTAGAATTAACTAAAATGTTCCTGATTTTCCGTTTATATTACCGATGGAAGATGTACACGAAAATTGCTCTATTCCGGCTGAAACGTCGATATATGCAATAAAAACAGAACTTCTCCCCTTTTCAATATCTTACTCAGTATTTTAACGACAAACAAATAGTTGATTGAAAATAAAGTATTTAAGGTTATTATCTAATCAATTATGTGTTTGCATCATTTTTATCGTATATATAATGAATTAATACCCATAGACTGAAAATTCACAAAAACGTGGAAAAACGGCAAAATATTGCCTAATTCGATGATATTTTGTTTAATTCAAATAAAGGAAAAGGGGATGATAAACGTCAAAATATTGCTAAATTCGATGATTTTTCGTACGAAACAAAATGCAAGAAAACTTGCTTAAAATGCAATATTATGCGAAATTCTGAGATTTGAAGGCCAAATCACATATCGTGATACTACATGAAATAGTATCGAAATATTGGTAAAAATGAATATATTTACGTAATATCAAACTACATGAAAAACGTGAAAAAAGTCACTATTTAACCATATATGAGGATTTTAACTTCAAATCATAGAGCGAGGTTTCGTGTTATTTAGATCCAAGAAAATACATATGACAATGTTGTTTCCAATACAAATGATAAAAATCAATGTGTTTTCATTAGAATTAACTAAAATGTTCCTGATTTTCCGTTTATATTACCGACGGAAGATGTACACGAAAACCGCTCTTTTCCGGCTGAAACGTCGATATATGCAATAAAATCAGAACTTCTCCCCCCTTTCAATATCTTACTCAGTATTTTAACGAGAAAGAAATAGTTGATTGAAAATGAAGTATTTAAGGTTATTATCTAATCAATTATGTGTTTGCATCATTTTTATCGTATATATATGAATTAATACCCATGGACTGAAAATTCACAAAAACGTGGAAAACGGCAAGATATTGCCTAATTCGATGATATTTTGTTTAAATCCCATGAAGGAAAAGGAGATGATAAACGTCAAAATATTGCTAAATTCGATAATTTTTCGTACGAAACAAAATGCAAGAAAACTTGCTTAAAATGCAATATTATGCGAAATTCTGATATTTGAAGGCCAAATCACATATCGTGATACTACATGAAATAGTATCGAAATATTGGTAAAAATGAATATATTTACGTAATATCAAACTACATGAAAAACGTGAAAAAGTCACTATTTAACCATATTTGAGAATTTTAACTTCAAATCATAGAGGGAGGTTTCGTATTATTTTGATCCAACAAAAGACATATGACAATGTTGTTTCCAATACAAATGATAAAAATCAATGTGTTTTCATTAGAATTAACTAAAATGTTCCTGATTTTCCGTTTATATTACCGATGGAAGATGTACACGAAAATTGCTCTATTCCTACTGAAACGTCGATATATGCAATAAAAACAGAACTTCTCCCCTTTTCAATATCTTACTCAGTATTTTAACGACAAACAAATAGTTGATTGAAAATGAAGTATTTAAGGTTATTATCTAATCAATTATGTGTTTGCATCATTTTTATCGTATATATATAAATTAATACCCATGGACTGAAAATTCACAAAACGTGGAAAACGGCAAGATATTGCCTAATTCGATGATATTTTGTTTAAATCACATAAAGGAAAAGGGGATGATAAACGTCAAAATATTGCTAAATTCGATGATTTTCGTACGAAACAAAATGCAAAAACTTGCTTAAAATGCAATATTATGCGAAATTCTGAGATTTCAAGGCCAAATCACATATCGTGATACTACATGAAATAGTATCGAAATATTGGTAAAAATGAATATATTTGCGTAATATCAAACTACATGATTAACGTGAAAAAGTCACTATTTTACCATATTTGAGGATTTTACCTTCAAATCATAGAGCGAGGTTTCGTAATATTTAGTTCCAAGAAAAGACATATGACAATGTTGTTTCCAATACAAATGATAAAAAACAATGTGTTTTCATTAGAATTAACTATAATGTTCTTGATTTTCCGTTTATATTAACGAGGGAAGATGTACACGTAAAACCGCTCTAATCCGGCTGAAACGTCGATATATGCAATAAAAACCGAACTTCTCCCCTTTTCAATATCTTACTCAGTATTTTAACGAGAAACAAATAGATGATTGAAAATGATGTATTTAAGGTTATTATCTAATCAATTATTTGTTTGCATCATTTTTATCGTATATATATGAATTAATACCCATGGACGGAAAATTCACAAAAACGTGGAAAACGGCAAAATATTGCCTAATTCGATGATATTTTGTTTAAATCCCATGAAGGAAAAGGAGATGATAAACGTCAAAATATTGCTAAATTCGATGATTTTTCGTACGAAACAAAATGCAAGAAAACTTGCTTAAAATGCAATATTATGCGAAATTCTGATATTTGAAGGCCAAATCACATATCGTGATACTACATGAAATAGTATCGAAATATTGGTAAAAATGAATATATTTACGTAATATCAAACTACATGAAAAACGTGAAAAAGTCACTATTTAACCATATTTGAGGATTTTAACTTCAAATCATAGAGGGAGGTTTCGTATTATTTTGATCCAACAAAAGACATATGACAATGTTGTTTCCAATACAAATGATAAAAATCAATGTGTTTTCATTAGAATTAACTAAAATGTTCCTGATTTTCCGTTTATATTACCGATGGAAGATGTACACGAAAATTGCTCTATTCCTACTGAAACGTCGATATATGCAATAAAAACAGAACTTCTCCCCTTTTCAATATCTTACTCAGTATTTTAACGACAAACAAATAGTTGATTGAAAATGAAGTATTTAAGGTTATTATCTAATCAATTATGTGTTTGCATCATTTTTATCGTATATATATAAATTAATACCCATGGACTGAAAATTCACAAAACGTGGAAAACGGCAAGATATTGCCTAATTCGATGATATTTTGTTTAAATCACATAAAGGAAAAGGGGATGATAAACGTCAAAATATTGCTAAATTCGATGATTTTTCGTACGAAACAAAATGCAAAAACTTGCTTAAAATGCAATATTATGCGAAATTCTGAGATTTCAAGGCCAAATCACATATCGTGATACTACATGAAATAGTATCGAAATATTGGTAAAAATGAATATATTTACGTAATATCAAACTACAGGAAAAACGTGAAGAAAGTCACTATTTAACCGATATTTGAGGATTTTATCTTCAAATCATAGAGGGAGGTTTCGTATTATTTTGATCCAACAAAAGACATATGACAATGTTGTTTCCAATACAAATGATAAAAATCAATGTGTTTTCATTAAAATTAACTAAAATGTTCTTGATTTTCCGTTTATATTACCGATGGAAGATGTACACGAAAATTGCTCTATTCCGGCTGAAACGTCGATATATGCAATAAAAACAGAACTTCTCCCCTTTTCAATATCTTACTCAGTATTTTAACGACAAACAAATAGTTGATTGAAAATAAAGCATTTAAGGTTATTATCTAATCAATTATGTGTTTGCATCATTTTTATCGTATATATAATAAATTAATACCCATAGACTGAAAATTCACAAAAACGTGGAAAAACGGCAAAATATTGCCTAATTCGATGATATTTTGTTTAAATCAAATAAAGGAAAAGGGGATGATAAACATCAAAATATTGCTAAATTCGATGATTTTTCGTACGAAACAAAATGCAAGAAAACTTGCTTAAAATGCAATATTATGCGAAATTCTGAGATTTGAAGGCCAAATCACATATCGTGATACTACATGAAATAGTATCGAAATATTGGTAAAAAGAATATATTTGCGTAATATCAAACTACATGATTAACGTGAAAAAGTTACTATTTTACCATATTTGAGGATATTACATTCAAATCATAGAGCGAGGTTTCGTATTATTTAGTTCCAAGAAAAGACATATGACAATGTTGTTTCCAATACAAATGATAAAAAACAATGAGTTTTCATTAGAATTAACTATAATGTTCTTGATTTTCCGTTTATATTAACGAGGGAAGATGTACACGTAAAACCGCTCTAATCCGGCTGAAATGTCGATATATGCAATAAAAACCGAACTTCTCCCCTTTTCAATATCTTACTCAGTATTTTAACGAGAAACAAATAGATGATTGAAAATGATGTATTTGAGGTTATTATCTAATCAATTATGTGTTTGCATCATTTTTATCGTATATATATGAATTAATACCCATGGACTGAAAATTCACACAACGTGGAAAACGGAAAGATATTGCCTAATTCGATGATATTTTGTTTAAATCACATAAAGGAAAAGGGGATGATCAACGTCAAAATATTGCTAAATTCGATGATTTTTCGTACGAAACAAAATGCAAGAAAACTTGCTTAAAATGCAATATTATGCGAAATTCTGAGATTTCAAGGCCAAATCACATATCGTGATACTACATGAAATAGTATCGAAATATTGGTGAAAATGAATATATTTACGTAATATCAAACTACATGAAAAACGTGAAAAAAGTCACTATTTAACCATATTTGAGGATTTTACCTTCATATCAAAGAGGGAGGTTTCGTATTATTTTGATCCAACAAAAGACATATGACAATGTTGTTTCCAATACAAATGATAAAAATCAATGTGTTTTCATTAGAATTAACTAAAATGTTCCTGATTTTCCGTTTATATTACCGATGGAAGATGTACACGAAAATTGCTCTATTCCGGCTGAAACGTCGATATATGCAATAAAAACCGAACTTCTCCCCTTTTCAATATCTTACTCAGTATTTTATCGAGAAACAAATAGATTATTGCAAATGAAGTATTTAAGGTTATTATCTAATCAATTATGTGTTTGCATCATTTTTATCGTATATATATGAATTAATACCCATGGACTGAAAATTCACAAAAACGTGGAAAACGGCAAGATATTGCCTAATTCGATGATATTTTGTTTAAATCACATGAAGGAAAAGGGGATGATAAACGTCAAAATATTGCTAAATTCGATGATTTTTCGTACGAAACAAAATGCAAGAAAACTTGCTTAAAATGCAATATTATGCGAAATTCTGAGATTTCAAGGCCAAATCACATATCGTGATACTACATGAAATAGTATCGAAATATTGGTAAAAATGAATATATTTACGTAATATCAAACTACATGAAAAACGTGAAAAAGTCACTATTTAACCATATTTGAGGATTTTAACTTCAAATCATAGAGCGAGGTTTCGTATTATTTTGATCCAACAAAAGACATATGACAATGTTGTTTCCAATACAAATGATAAAAATCAATGTGTTTTCATTAGAATTAACTAAAATGTTCCTGAATTTCCGTTGATATTACCGATGGAAGATGTACACGAAAATTGCTCTATTCCGGCTGAAACGTCGATATATGAAATAAAAACAGAATCTTCTCCCCTTTTCAATATCTTACTCAGTATTTTAACGAGAAACAAATAGTTGATTGAATATAAAGTATTTAAGGTTATTATCTAATCAATTATGTGTTTGCATCATTTTTATCGTATATATAATGAATTAATACCCATAGACTGAAAATTAACAAACACGTGGAAAAACGGCAAAATATTGCCTAATTCGATGATATTTTGTTTAAATCAAATAAAGGAAAAGGGGATGATAAACATCAAAATATTGCTAAATTCGATGATTTTTCGTACGAAACAAAATGCAAGAAAACTTGCTTAAAATGCAATATTATGCGAAATTCTGAGATTTGAAGGCCAAATCACATATCGTGATACTACATGAAATAGTATCGAAATATTGATAAAAAGAATATATTTGCGTAATATCAAACTACATGATTAGAGTGAAAAAGTCACTATTTTACCATATTTGAGGAATTTACATTCAAATCATAGAGCGAGGTTTCGTATTATTTAGTTCCAAGAAAAGACATATGACAATGTTGTTTCCAATACAAATGATAAAAAACAATGAGTTTTCATTAGAATTAACTATAATGTTCTCGATTTTCCGTTTATATTAACGAGGGAAGATGTACACGTAAAACCGCTCTAATCCGGCTGAAACGTCGATATATGAAATAAAAACCGAACTTCTCCCCTTTTCAATATCTTACTCAGTATTTTAACGAGAAACAAATAGATGATTGAAAATGATGTATTTGAGGTTATTATCTAATCAATAATGTGTTTGCATCATTTTTATCGTATATATATGAATTAATACCCATGGACTGAAAATTCACACAACGTGGAAAACGGCAAGATATTGCCTAATTCGATGATATTTTGTTTAAATCACATAAAGGAAAAGGGGATGATCAACGTCAAAATATTGCTAAATTCGATGATTTTTCGTACGAAACAAAATGCAAGAAAACTTGCTTAATATGCAATATTATGCGAAATTCTGAGATTTCAAGGCCAAATCACATATCGTGATACTACATGAAATAGTATAGAAATATTGGTAAAAATGAATATATTTACGTAATATAAAACTACATGAAAAACGTGAAAAAGTCACTATTTAACCATATTTGAGGATTTTAACTTCAAATCATAGAGCGAGGTTTCGTATTATTTTGATCCAACAAAAGACATATGACAATGTTGTTTCCAATACAAATGATAAAAATCAATGTGTTTTCATTAGAATTAACTAAAATGTTCCTGATTTTCCGTTTATATTACCGATGGAAGATGTACACGAAAATTGCTCTATTCCGGCTGAAACGTCGATATATGCAATAAAAACCGAACTTCTCCCCTTTTCAATATTTTACTCAGTATTTTATCGAGAAACAAATAGATGATTGCAAATGAAATATTTAAGGTTATTATCTAATCAATTATGTGTTTGCATCATTTTTATCGTATATATATGAATTAATACCCATGGACTGAAAATTCACAAAAACGTGGAAAACGGCAAGATATTGCCTAATTCGATGCTATTTTGTTTAAATCACATAAAGGAAAAGGGGATGATAAACGTCAAAATATTGCTAAATTCGATGATTTTTCGTACGAAACAAAATGCAAGAAAACTTGCTTAAAATGCAATATTATGCGAAATTCTGAGATTTGAAGGCCAAATCACATATCGTGATACTACATGAAATAGTATCGAAATATTGGTAAAAATGAATATATTTACGTAATAACAAACTACAGGAAAAACGTGAAAAATGTCACTATTTAACCATATTTGAGGATTTTAACTTCAAATCATAGAGGGAGGTTTCGTATTATTTTGATCCAACAAAAGACATGACAATGTTGTTTCCAATACAAATGATAAAAATCAATGTGTTTTCATTAAAATTAACTAAAATGTTCTTGATTTTCCGTTTATATTACCGATGGAAGATGTACACGAAAATTGCTCTATTCCGGCTGAAACGTCGATATATGCAATAAAAACAGAACTTCTCCCCTTTTCAATATCTTACTCAGTATTTTAACGACAAACAAATAGTTGATTGAAAATAAAGCATTTAAGGTTATTATCTAATCAATTATGTGTTTGCATCATTTTTATCGTATATATAATGAATTAATACCCATAGACTGAAAATTCACAAAAACGTGGAAAAACGGCAAAATATTGCCTAATTCGATGATATTTTGTTTAAATCAAATAAAGGAAAAGGGGATGATAAACATCAAAATATTGCTAAATTCGATGATTTTTCGTACGAAACAAAATGGAAGAAAACTTGCTTAAAATGCAATATTATGCGAAATTCTGAGATTTGAAGGCCAAATCACATATCGTGATACTACATGAAATAGTATCGAAATATTGGTAAAAATGAATATATTTGCGTAATATCAAAGTACATGATTAACGTGAAAAAGTCACTATTTTACCATATTTGAGGATTTTAACTTCAAATCACAGAGCGAGGTTTCGTGTTATTTAGATCCAAGAAAAGACATATGACAATGTTGTTTCCAATACAAATGATAAAAATCAATGTGTTTTCATTAGAATTAACTAAAATGTTCCTGATTTTCCGTTTATATTACCGATGGAAGATGTACACGAAAACCGCTCTATTCCGGCTGAAACGTCGATATATGCAATAAAATCAGAACTTCTCACCCTTTCAATATCTTACTCAGTATTTTAACGAGAAAGAAATAGTTGATTGAAAATGAAGTATTTAAGGTTATTATCTAATCAATTATGTGTTTGCATCATTTTTATCGTATATATATGAATTAATACCCATGGACTGAAAATTCACACAACGTGGAAAACGGCAAGATATTGCCTAATTCGATGATATTTTGTTTAAATCACATAAAGGAAAAGGGGATGATCAACGTCAAAATATTGCTAAGTTCGATGATTTTTCGTACGAAACAAAATGCAAGAAAACTTGCTTAAAATGCAATATTATGCGAAATTCTGAGATTTGAAGGCCAAATCACATATCGTGATACTACATGAAATAGTATCGAAATATTGGTAAAAATGAATATATTTGCGTAATATCAAACTACATGATTAACGTGAAAAAGTCACTATTTTACCATATTTGAGGATTTTACATTCAAATCATAGAGCGAGGTTTCGTATTATTTAGTTCCAAGAAAAGACATATGACAATGTTGTTTCCAATACAGATGATAAAAAAACAATGAGTTTTCATTAGAATTAACTATAATGTTCTTGATTTTCCGTTTATATTAACGAGGGAAGATGTACACGTAAAACCGCTCTAATCCGGCTGAAACGTCGATATATGCAATAAAAACCGAACTTCTCCCCTTTTTAATATCTTACTCAGTATTTTAACGAGAAACAAATAGATGATTGAAAATGATGTATTTGAGGTTATTATGTAATCAATTATGTGTTTGCATCATTTTTATCGTATATATATGAATTAATACCCATGGACTGAAAATTCACACAACGTGGAAAACGGCAAGATATTGCCTAATTCGATGATATTTTGTTTAAATCACATAAAGGAAAAGGGGATGATCAACGTCAAAATATTGCTAAGTTCGATGATTTTTCGTACGAAACAAAATGCAAGAAAACTTGCTTAAAATGCAATATTATGCGAAATTCTGAGATTTCAAGGCCAAATCACATATCGTGATACTACATGAAATAGTATCGAAATATTGGTAAAAATGAATATATTTACGTAATATCAAACTACATGAAAAACGTGAAAAAGTCACTATTTAACCATATTTGAGGATTTTAACTTCATATCATAGAGGGAGGTTTCGTATTATTTTGATCCAACAAAAGACATATGACAATGTTGTTTCCAATACAAATGATAAAAATCAATGTGTTTTCATTAGAATTAACTAAAATGTTCCTGATTTTCCGTTGATATTACCGATGGAAGATGTACACGAAAATTGCTCTATTCCGGCTGAAACGTCGATATATGAAATAAAAACAGAACTTCTCCCCTTTTCAATATCTTACTCAGTATTTTAACGAGAAACAAATAGTAGATTGAATATAAAGAATTTAAGGTTATTATCTAATCAATTATGTGTTTGCATCATTTTTATCGTATATATAATGAATTAATACCCATAGACTGAAAATTAACAAACACGTGGAAAAACGGCAAAATATTGCCTAATTCGATGATATTTTGTTTAAATCAAATAAAGGAAAGGGGATGATAAACATCAAAATATTGCTAAATTCGCTGATTTTTCGTACGAAACCAAATGCAAGAAAACTTGCTTAAAATGCAATATTATGCGAAATTCTGAGATTTGAAGGCCAAATCACATATCGTGATACTACATGAAATAGTATCGAAATATTGGTAAAAATGAATATATTTGCGTAATATCAAAGTACATGATTAACGTGAAAAAGTCACTATTTTACCATATTTGAGGATTTTAACTTCAAATCATAGAGCGAGGTTTCGTGTTATTTAGATCCAAGAAAAGACATATGACAATGTTGTTTCCAATACAAATGATAAAAATCAATGTGTTTTCATTAGAATTAACTAAAATGTTCCTGATTTTCCGTTTATATTACCGATGGAAGATGTACACGAAAACCGCTCTATTCCGGCTGAAACGTCGATATATGCAATAAAATCAGAACTTCTCACCCTTTCAATATCTTACTCAGTATTTTAACGAGAAAGAAATAGTTGATTGAAAATGAAAGTATTTAAGGTTATTATCTAATCAATTATGTGTTTGCATCATTTTTATCGTATATATATGAATTAATACCCATGGACTGAAAATTCACAAAAACGTGGAAAACGGCATGATATTGCCTAATTCGATGATATTTTGTTTAAATCATATAAAGGAAAAGGGGATGATAAACGTCAAAATATTGCTAAATTCGATGATTATTCGTACGAAACAAAATGCAAGAAAACTTGCTTAAAATGCAATATTATGCGAAATTCTGAGATTTGAAGGCCAAATCACATATCGTGATACTACATGAAATAGTATCGAAATATTGGTAAAAAGAATATATTTGCGTAATATCAAACTACATGATTAACGTGAAAAAGTCACTATTTTACCATATTTGAGGATTTTACATTCAAATCATAGAGCGAGGTTTCGTATTATTTAGTTCCAAGAAAAGACATATGACAATGTTGTTTCCAATACAAATGATAAAAAACAATGAGTTTTCATTAGAATTAACTATAATGTTCTTGATTTTCCGTTTATATTAACGAGGGAAGATGTACACGTAAAACCGCTCTAATTCCGGCTGAAACGTCGATATATGCAATAAAAACCGAACTTCTCCCCTTTTCAATATCTTACTCAGTATTTTAACGAGAAACAAATAGATGATTGAAAATGATGTATTTGAGGTTATTATCTAATCAATTATGTGTTTGCATCATTTTTATCGTATATATATGAATTAATACCCAAGGACTGAAAATTCACAAAACGTGGAAAACGGCAAGATATTGCCTAATTCGATGATATTTTGTTTAAATCACATAAAGGAAAAGGGGATGATCAACGTCAAAATATTGCTAAATTCGATGATTTTTCGTACGAAACAAAATGCAAGAAAACTTGCTTAAAATGCAATATTATGCGAAATTCTGAGATTTCAAGGCCAAATCACATATCGTGATACTACATGAAATAGTATCGAAATATTGGTAAAAATGAATATATTTACGTAATATCAAACTACATGAAAAACGTGAAAAAAGTCACTATTATGCCAAATTTGAGGATTTTAACTTCGAATCATAGAGCGAGGTTTCGTATTATTTAGATCCAAGAAAAGACATAGGACAATGTTGTTTCCAATACAAATGATAAAAATCAATGTGTTTTCATTAGAATTAACTTAAATGTTCCTGATTTTCCGTTTATATTACCGATGGAAGATGTACACGTAAAACCGCTCTATTCCGGCTGAAACGTCGATATATGCAATAAAAACCGAACTTCTCCCCTTTTCAATATCTTACTCAGTATTTTAACGAGAAACAAATAGATGATTGAAAATGAAGTATTTAAGGTTATTATCTAATCAATTATGTGTTTGCATCATTTTTATCGTATATATAATGAATTAATAACAATAAACTGAAAATTCACAAAAACGTTGAAAAACGGCAAAATATTGCCTAATTTGATGATATTTCGTTTAAATCACATAAAGGAAAAAGGGATGATAAACGTCAAAATATTGCTAAATTCGATGATTTTTAGTACGAAACAAAATGCAAGAAAACTTGCTTAAAATGCAATATTATGCGAAATTCTGAGATTTCAAGGCCAAATCACATATCGTGATACTACATGAAATAGTATCGAAATATTGGTAAAAATGAATATATTTACGTAATATCAAACTACATGAAAAACGTGAAAAAAGTCACTATTATACCAAATTTGAGGATTTTAACTTCGAATCATAGAGCGAGGTTTCGGAATTATTTAGATCCAAGAAAAGACATATGACAATGTTGTTTCCAATACAAATGATAAAAATCAATGTGTTTTCATTAGAATTAACTAAAATGTTCCTGATTTTCCGTTTATATTACAGATGGAAGATGTACACGTAAAACCGCTCTATTCCGGCTGAAACGTCGATATATGCAATAAAAACCGAACTTCTCCCCTTTTCAATATCTTACTCAGTATTTCAACGAGAAACAAATAGATGATTGAAAATGAAGGTATTTAAGGTTATTATCTAATCAATTATGTGTTTGTCATCATTTTTATCGTATATATAATGAATTAATAACAATAAACTGAAAATTCACAAAAACGTTGAAAAACGGCAAAATATTGCCTAATTCGATGATATTTTGTTTATAATCACATAAGGAAAAGGGGATGATAAACGTCAAAATATTGCTAAATTCGATGATTTTTAGTACGAAACAAAATGCAAGAAAACTTGCTTAAAATGCAATATTATGCGAAATTCTGAGATTTGAAGGCCAAATCACATATCGTGATACTACATGAAATAGTATCGAAATATTGGTAAAAATGAATATATTTACGTAATATCAAACTACATGAAAAACGTGAAAAAAGTCACTATTATACCAAATTTGAGGAATTTAACTTCGAATCATAAAGCGAGGTTTCGTATTATTTTAGATCCAAGAAAAGACATATGACAATGTTGTTTCCAATACAAATGATAAAAATCAATGTGTTTTCATTAGAATTAACTAAAATGTTCCTGATTTTCCAGTTATATTACCGACGGAAGATATACACGTAAAACCGCTCTAATTCCAGCTGAAACGTCGATATATGCAATAAAAACCGTAACTTCTCCCCTTTTCAATATCTTACTCAGTATTTTAACGAGAAACAAATAGATTGATTGAAAATGATGTATTTAAGGTTAATTTCTAATCAATTATGTGTTTGCATCATTTTTATCGTATATATAATGAATTAATAACAATAAACTGAAAATTCACAAAAACGTTGAAAACGGCAAAATATTGCCTAATTCGATGATATTTTGTTTAAATCACATAAAGGAAAAGGGGATGATAAACGTCAAAATATTGCTAAATTCGATGATGTTTAGTACGAAACAAAATGCAAGAAAACTTGCTTAAAATGCAATATTATGCGAAAATCTGAGATATGAAGGCTAAATCACCTATCGTGATACTACATGAAATAGTATCGAAATATTGGTAAAAATGAATATATTTACGTAATATCAAACTACTGAAAAACGTGAAAAAAGTCACTATTATACCAAATTTGAGGAATTTAACTTCGAATCATAAAGCGAGGTTTCGTATTATTTAGATCCAAGAAAATACATATGACAATGTTGTTTCCAATACAAATGATAAAAATCAAGGTGCTTTCATTAGAATGAACTAAAATGTTCCTGATTTTCCGTTTATATTACCGATGGAAGATGTACACGTAAAACCGCTCTATTCCGGCTGAAACGTCGATATATGCAATAAAAACCGAACTTCTCCCCTTTTCCATATCTTACTCAGTATTTCAACGAAAAACAAATAGATGATTGAAAATGAAGTATTTAAGGTTATTATCTAATCAATTATGTGTTTGTCTCATTTTTATCGTATATTTCATGAATTAATAACAATAAACTGGAAATTCACAAAAACGTTGAAAAACAGCAAAATATTTCCTAATTCGATGATATTTTGCTTATATCAAATTAAGGAAAAGGGGGATGATAAACGTCAAAATATTACTAAATTCGATGATTTTTAGTACGAAATAAAATGCAAGAAAACTTGCTTAAAATGCAATATTATGCGAAATTCTGAGATTTGAAGGCCAAATCACATATCGTGATACTACATGAAAGAGTATCGAAATATTGTTAAAAATGAATATATTTACGTAATATCAAACTACATGAAAAACGTGAAAAAAGTCACTATTATGCCAAATTTGAGGATTTTAACTTCGAATCATAGAGCGAGGTTTGGAATTTTTAGAACCAAGAAAAGACATATGACAATGTTGTTTCCAATACAAATGATAAAAATCAATGTGTTTTCATTAGAATTAACTAAAATGTTCCTGATTTTCCGTTTATATTACAGATGGAAGATGTAGACGTAAAACCGCTCTATTCCGGCTGAAACGTCGATATATGCAATAAAAACCGAACTTCTCCCCTTTTCAATATCTTACTCAGTATTTCAACGAGAAACAAATAGATGATTGAAAATGAAGTTTTTAAGGTAATTACCTAATCAATTATGTGTTTGTCTCATTTTTATCGTATGAATTAGTAACAATAAACTGGAAATTCACAAAAACGTTGAAAAACAGCAAATTATTGCCTAATTCGATGATATTTTGTTTATATCACATTAAGTAAAAGGGGGATGATAAACGTCAAAATATTACTAAATTCGATGATTTTTAGTACGAAACAAAATGCAAGAATACTTGCTTAAAATGCAATATTAGGCGAAATTCTGTGATTTGAAAGCCAAATCATTATATCGTGATAATACATGAAATAGTATCGAAATATTGGTAAAAATGAATATATTTAAGTAATATCAAACTACATTAAAAACGTGAAAAAAGACACTATTATACCAAATTTGAAGAATTTAACTTCGAATCATAAAGCGAGGTTTCGTATTATTTAGATCCAAGAAAAGACATATGACAATGTTGTTTCCAATACAAATGATAAAAATCAATGTGTTTTCATTAGAATTAACTTAAATGTTCCTGATTTTCCGTTTATATTACCGATGGAAGATATACACGTAAAACCGCTCTATTCCGGCTGAAACGTCGATATATGCAATAAAAACCGAACTTCTCCCCTTTTCAATATCTTACTCAGTATTTTAACGAGAAACAAATAGATGATTGAAAATGAGGTATTTAAGGTTAATTTCTAATCAATTACGTGTTTGCATCATTTTTATCGTATATATAATGAATTAATAACAATAAACTGAAAATTCACATAAACGTTGAAAAACGGCAAAATATTGCCTAATTTGATGATATTTTGTTTAAATCACATAAAGGAAAAAGGGATGATAAACGTCAAAATATTGCTAAATTCGATGATGTTTAGTACGAAACAAAATGCAAGAAAACTTGCCTAAAATGCAATATTATTCGAAAATCTGAGATATGAAGGCCAAATCATATATCGTCATACTACATGAAATAGTATCGAAATATTGGTAAAAATAAATAGATTTACGTAATATCAAACTACATGAAAAACGTGAAAAAAGTCACTATTATGCCAAATTTGTGGATTTTAACTTCGAATCATTGAGCGAAGTTTGGAATTTTTAGATCCAAGAAAAGACATATGACAATGTTGTTTCCAATACAAATGATAAAAATCAATGTGTTTTCATTAGAATTAACTAAAATGTTCCTGATTTTCCGTTTATATTACAGATGGAAGATGTAGACGTAAAACCGCTCTATTCCGGCTGAAACGTCGATATATGCAATAAAAACCGAACTTCTCCCCTTTTCAATATCTTACTCAGTATTTCAACGAGAAACAAATAGATGATTGAAAATGAAGTTTTTAAGGTTATTACCTAATCAATTATGTGTTTGTCTCATTTTTATCGTATGAAATAGTAACAATAAACTGGAAATTCACAAAAACGTTGAAAAACAGCAAATTATTGCCTAATTCGATGATATTTTGTTTATATCACATTAAGTAAAAGGGGGATGATAAACGTCAAAATATTACTAAATTCGATGATTTTTAGTACGAAACAAAATGCAAGAATACTTGCTTAAAATGCAATATTAGGCGAAATTCTGTGATTTGAAAGCCAAATCACATATCGTGATACTACATGAAATAGTGTCGAAATATTGGTAAAAATGAATATATTTAAGTAATATCAAACTACATTAAAAACGTGAAAAAAGACACTATTATACCAAATTTGAGGAATTTAACTTCGAATCATAAAGCGAGATTTCGTATTATTTAGATCCAAGAAAAGACATATGACAATGTTGTTTCCAATACAAATGATAAAAATCAATGTGTTTTCATTAGAATTAACTTAAATGTTCCTGATTTTCCGTTTATATTACCGATGGAAGATATACACGTAAAACCGCTCTATTCCGGCTGAAACGTCGATATATGCAATAAAAACCGAACTTCTCCCCTTTTCAATATCTTACTCAGTATTTTAACAAGAAACAAATAGATGATTGAACATGAGGTATTTAAGGTTAATTTCTAATCAATTACGTGTTTGCATCATTTTTATCGTATATATAATGAATAAATAACAATAAACTGAAAATTCACATAAACGTTGAAAAACCGCAAAATATTGCCTAATTCGATGATATTTTTTTGAATCACATAAAGGAAAAAGGGATGATAAACGTAAAAATATTGCTAAATTCGATGATGTTTAGTACGAAACAAAATGCAAGAAAACTTGCTTAAAATGCAATATTATGCGAAAATCTGAGATATGAAGGCCAAATCACATATCGTGATACTACATGAAATAGTATCGAAATATTGGTAAAAAGGAATATATTTACGTAATATCAAACTACTGAAAAACGTGAAAAAAGTCACTATTATGCCAAATTTGTGGATTTTAACTTCGGATCATAAAGCGAGGTTTGGAATTTTTAGATCCAAGAAAGACATATGACAATGTTGTTTCCAATACAAATGATAAAAATCAAGGTGCTTTCATTAGAATGAACTAAAATGTTCCTGATTTTCCGTTTATATTACCGATGGAAGATGTACACGTAAAACCGCTCTATTCCGGCTGAAACGTCGATATATGCAATAAAAACCGAACTTCTCCCCTTTTCCATATCTTACTCAGTATTTCAACGAAAAACAAATAGATGATTGCAAATGAAGTATTTAAGGTTATTATCTAATCAATTATGTGTTTGTCTCATTTTTATCGTATATTTCATGAATTAATAACAATAAACTGGAAATTCACAAAAACGTTGAAAAACAGCAAAATATTTCCTAATTCGATGATATTTTGCTTATATCAAATTAAGGAAAAGGGGGATGATAAACGTCAAAATATTACTAAATTCGATGATTTTTAGTACGAAATAAAATGCAAGAAAACTTGCTTAAAATGCAATATTATACGAAATTCTGAGATTTCAAGGCCAAATCACATATCGTGATACTACATGAAAGAGTATCGAAATATTGTTAAAAATGAATATATTTACGTAATATCAAACTACATGAAAAACGTGAAAAAAGTCACTATTATGCCAAATTTGAGGATTTTAACTTCGAATCATAGAGCGAGGTTTGGAATTTTTAGAACCAAGAAAAGACATATGACAATGTTGTTTCCAATACAAATGATAAAAATCAATGTGTTTTCATTAGAATTAACTAAAATGTTCCTAATTTTCCGTATATATTACAGATGGAAGATGTAGACGTAAAACCGCTCTATTCCGGCTGAAACGTCGATATATGCAATAAAAACCGAACTTCTCCCCTTTTCAATATCTTACTCAGTATTTCAACGAGAAACAAATAGATGATTGAAAATGAAGTTTTTAAGGTTATTACCTAATCAATTATGTGTTTGTCTCATTTTTATCGTATGAATTAGTAACAATAAACTGGAAATTCACATAAACGTTGGAAAACAGCAAATTATTGCCTAATTCGATGATATTTTGTTTATATCACATTAAGTAAAAGGGCGACGATAAACGTCAAAATATTACTAAATTCGATGATTTTTAGTACGAAACAAAATGCAGGAATACTTGCTTAAAATGCAATATTAGGCGAAATTCTGTGATTTGAAAGCCAAATCACATATCGTGATACTACATGAAATAGTATCGAAATATTGGTAAAAATGAATATATTTAAGTAATATCAAACTACATTAAAAACGTGAAAAAAGACACTATTATACCAAATTTGAGGAATTTAACTTCGAATCATAAAGCGAGGTTTCGTATTATTTTGATCCAAGAAAAGACATGACAATGTTGTTTCCAATACAAATGATAAAAATCAATGTGTTTTCATTAGAATTTCCTAAAATGTTCCTGATTTTTCAATTATATTACCGACGGAAGATATACACGTAAAACCGTTCAATTCCAGCTGAAACGGCGATATATGCAATAAAAACCGTACGTCTCCCCTTTTCAATATCTTGCTCAGTATTTTAACGAGAAACAAATAGTTGATTGAAAATGATGTATTTAAAGGTTAATTTCTAATCAATTATGTGTTTGCATCATTTTTATCGTATATATAATGAATTAATAACAATAAACTGAAAATTCACAAAAACGTTGAAAACGGCAAAATATTGCCTAATTCGATGATATTTTGTTTAAATCACATAAAGGAAAAGGGGATGATAAACGTCAAAATATTGCTAAATTCGATGATGTTTAGTACGAAACAAAATGCACGAAAACTTGCTTAAAATGCAATATTATGCGAAAATCTGAGATATGAAGACCAAATCACATATCGTGATACTACATGAAATAGTATCGAAATATTGGTAAAAAGGAATATATTTACGTAATATCAAACCTACATGAAAAACGTGAAAAAAGTCACTATTATACCAAATTTGAGGATTTTAACTTTGAACCATAAAGCGAGGTTTCGTATTATTTAGATCCAAGAAAAGACATATGACAATGTTGTTTCCAATACAAATGATAAAAATCAAGGTGCTTTCATTAGAATGAACTAAAATGTTCCTGATTTTCCGTTTATATTACCGATGGAAGATGTACACGTAAAACCGCTCTATTCCGGCTGAAACGTCGATATATGCAATAAAAACCGAACTTCTCCCCTTTTCCATATCTTACTCAGTATTTCAACGAAAAACAAATAGATGATTGAAAATGAAGTATTTAAGGTTATTATCTAATCAATTATGTGTTTGTCTCATTTTTATCGTATATTTCATGAATTAATAACAATAAACTGGAAATTCACAAAAACGTTGAAAAACAGCAAAATATTTCCTAATTCGATGATATTTTGCTTATATCAAATTAAGGAAAAGGGGGATGATAAACGTCAAAATATTACTAAATTCGATGATTTTTAGTACGAAATAAAATGCAAGAAAACTTGCTTGAAATGCAATATTATACGAAATTCTGAGATTTCAAGGCCAAATCACATATCGTGATACTACATGAAAGAGTATCGAAATATTGTTAAAAATGAATATATTTACGTAATATCAAACTACATGAAAAACGTGAAAAAAGTCACTATTATGCCAAATTTGAGGATTTTAACTTCGAATCATAGAGCGAGGTTTGGAATTTTTAGAACCAAGAAAAGACATATGACAATGTTGTTTCCAATACAAATGATAAAAATCAATGTGTTTTCATTAGAATTAACTAAAATGTTCCTGATTTTCCGTTTATATTACAGATGGAAGATGTAGACGTAAAACTCCGGCTCTATTCCGGCTGAAACGTCGATATATGCAATAAAAACCGAACTTCTCCCCTTTTCAATATCTTACTCAGTATTTCAACGAGAAACAAATAGATGATTGAAAATGAAGTTTTTAAGGTAATTACCTAATCAATTATGTGTTTGTCTCATTTTTATCGTATGAATTAGTAACAATAAACTGGAAATTCACAAAAACGTTGAAAAACAGCAAATTATTGCCTAATTCGATGATATTTTGTTTATATCACATTAAGTAAAAGGGGGATGATAAACGTCAAAATATTACTAAATTCGATGATTTTTAGTACGAAACAAAATGCAAGAAAACTTGCTTAAAATGCAATATTAGGCGAAATTCTGTGATTTGAAAGCCAAATCATTTATATCGTGATACTACATGAAATAGTATCGAAATATTGGTAAAAATGAATATATTTAAGTAATATCAAACTACATTAAAAACGTGAAAAGAGACACTATTATACCAAATTTGAGGAATTTAACTTCGAATCATAAAGCGAGGTTTCGTATTATTTAGATCCAAGAAAAGACATATGACAATGTTGTTTCCAATACAAATGATAAAAATCAATGTGTTTTCATTAGAATTAACTTAAATGTTCCTGATTTTCCGTTTATATTACCGATGGAAGATATACACGTAAAACCGCTGTATTCCGGCTGAAACGTCGATATATGCAATAAAAACCGAACTTCTCCCCTTTTCAATATCTTACTCAGTATTTTAACGAGAAACAAATAGATGATTGAAAATAAGGTATTTAAGGTTAATTTCTAATCAATTACGTGTTTGCATCATTTTTGTCGTATATATAATGAATTAATAACAATAAACTGAAAATTCACATGAACGTTGAAAAACGGCAAAATATTGCCTAATTCGATGATATTTTGTTTAAATCACATAAAGGAAAAAGGGATGATAAACGTAAAAATATTGCTAAATTCGATGATGTTTAGTACGAAACAAAAAGCAAGAAAACTTGCTTAAAATGCAATATTATGCGAAAATCTGAGATATGAAGGCCAAATCACATATCGTGATACTACATGAAATAGTATCGAAATATTGGTAAAAATGAATATATTTACGTAATATCAAACTACTAAAAAACGTGAAAAAGTCACTATTATGCCTAATTTGTGGATTTTAACTTCGAATCATCAAGCGAGGTTTGGAATTTTTAGATCCAAGAAAAGACATATGACAATGTTGTTTCCAATACAAATGATAAAAATAAATGTGTTTTCATTAGAATTTCCTAAAATGTTCCTGATTTTCCAATTATATTACCGACGGAAGATATACACGTAAAACCGTTCAATTCCAGCTGAAACGGCGATATATGCAATAAAAACCGTACGTCTCCCCTTTTCAATATCTTACTCAGTATTTTAACGAGAAACAAATAGTTGATTGAAAATGATTTATTTAAGGTTAATTTCTAATCCATTACGTGTTTGCATCATTTTTATCGTATATATAATGAATTAATAACAATAAACTGAAAATTCACAAAAACGTTGAAAAACAGCAAATTATTGCCTAATTCGATGATATTTTGTTTATATCACATTAAGTAAAAGGGGGATGATAAACGTCAAAATATTACTAAATTCGATGATTTTTAGAACGAAACAAAATGCAAGAATACTTGCTTAAAATGCAATATTAGGCGAAATTCTGTGATTTGAAAGCCAAATCACATATCGTGATACTACATGAAATAGTGTCGAAATATTGGTAAAAATGAATATATTTAAGTAATATCAAACTACATTAAAAACGTGAAAAAAGACACTATTATACCAAATTTGAGGAATTTAACTTCGAATCATAAAGCGAGGTTTCGTATTATTTAGATCCAAGAAAAGACATATGACAATGTTGTTTCCAATACAAATGATAAAAATCAATGTGTTTTCATTAGAATTAACTTAAATGTTCCTGATTTTCCGTTTATATTACCGATGGAAGATATACACGTAAAACCGCTCTATTCCGGCTGAAACGTCGATATATGCAATAAAAACCGAACTTCTCCCCTTTTCAATATCTTACTCAGTGTTTTAACAAGAAACAAATAGATGATTGAACATGAGGTATTTAAGGTTAATTTCTAATCAATTACGTGTTTGCATCATTTTTATCGTATATATAATGAATAAATAACAATAAACTGAAAATTCACATAAACGTTGAAAAACCGCAAAATATTGCCTAATTCGATGATATTTTTTTGAATCACATAAAGGAAAAAGGGATGATAAACGTAAAAATATTGCTAAATTCGATGATGTTTAGTACGAAACAAAATGCAAGAAAACTTGCTTAAAATGCAATATTATGCGAAAATCTGAGATATGAAGGCCAAATCACATATCGTGATACTACATGAAATAGTATCGAAATATTGGTAAAAAGGAATATATTTACGTAATATCAAACTACTGAAAAACGTGAAAAAGTCACTATTATGCCAAATTTGTGGATTTTAACTTCGGATCATAAAGCGAGGTTTGGAATTTTTAGATCCAAGAAAGACATATGACAATGTTGTTTCCAATACAAATGATAAAAATCAAGGTGCTTTCATTAGAATGAACTAAAATGTTCCTGATTTTCCGTTTATATTACCGATGGAAGATGTACACGTAAAACCGCTCTATTCCGGCTGAAACGTCGATATATGCAATAAAAACCGAACTTCTCCCCTTTTCCATATCTTACTCAGTATTTCAACGAAAAACAAATAGATGATTGCAAATGAAGTATTTAAGGTTATTATCTAATCAATTATGTGTTTGTCTCATTTTTATCGTATATTTCATGAATTAATAACAATAAACTGGAAATTCACAAAAACGTTGAAAAACAGCAAAATATTTCCTAATTCGATGATATTTTGCTTATATCAAATTAAGGAAAAGGGGGATGATAAACGTCAAAATATTACTAAATTCGATGATTTTTAGTACGAAATAAAATGCAAGAAAACTTGCTTAAAATGCAATATTATACGAAATTCTGAGATTTCAAGGCCAAATCACATATCGTGATACTACATGAAAGAGTATCGAAATATTGTTAAAAATGAATATATTTACGTAATATCAAACTACATGAAAAACGTGAAAAAAGTCACTATTATGCCAAATTTGAGGATTTTAACTTCGAATCATAGAGCGAGGTTTGGAATTTTTAGAACCAAGAAAAGACATATGACAATGTTGTTTCCAATACAAATGATAAAAATCAATGTGTTTTCATTAGAATTAACTAAAATGTTCCTAATTTTCCGTATATATTACAGATGGAAGATGTAGACGTAAAACCGCTCTATTCCGGCTGAAACGTCGATATATGCAATAAAAACCGAACTTCTCCCCTTTTCAATATCTTACTCAGTATTTCAACGAGAAACAAATAGATGATTGAAAATGAAGTTTTTAAGGTTATTACCTAATCAATTATGTGTTTGTCTCATTTTTATCGTATGAATTAGTAACAATAAACTGGAAATTCACATAAACGTTGGAAAACAGCAAATTATTGCCTAATTCGATGATATTTTGTTTATATCACATTAAGTAAAAGGGCGACGATAAACGTCAAAATATTACTAAATTCGATGATTTTTAGTACGAAACAAAATGCAGGAATACTTGCTTAAAATGCAATATTAGGCGAAATTCTGTGATTTGAAAGCCAAATCACATATCGTGATACTACATGAAATAGTATCGAAATATTGGTAAAAATGAATATATTTAAGTAATATCAAACTACATTAAAAACGTGAAAAAAGACACTATTATACCAAATTTGAGGAATTTAACTTCGAATCATAAAGCGAGGTTTCGTATTATTTTGATCCAAGAAAAGACATGACAATGTTGTTTCCAATACAAATGATAAAAATCAATGTGTTTTCATTAGAATTTCCTAAAATGTTCCTGATTTTTCAATTATATTACCGACGGAAGATATACACGTAAAACCGTTCAATTCCAGCTGAAACGGCGATATATGCAATAAAAACCGTACGTCTCCCCTTTTCAATATCTTGCTCAGTATTTTAACGAGAAACAAATAGTTGATTGAAAATGATGTATTTAAAGGTTAATTTCTAATCAATTATGTGTTTGCATCATTTTTATCGTATATATAATGAATTAATAACAATAAACTGAAAATTCACAAAAACGTTGAAAACGGCAAAATATTGCCTAATTCGATGATATTTTGTTTAAATCACATAAAGGAAAAGGGGATGATAAACGTCAAAATATTGCTAAATTCGATGATGTTTAGTACGAAACAAAATGCACGAAAACTTGCTTAAAATGCAATATTATGCGAAAATCTGAGATATGAAGACCAAATCACATATCGTGATACTACATGAAATAGTATCGAAATATTGGTAAAAAGGAATATATTTACGTAATATCAAACCTACATGAAAAACGTGAAAAAAGTCACTATTATACCAAATTTGAGGATTTTAACTTTGAACCATAAAGCGAGGTTTCGTATTATTTAGATCCAAGAAAAGACATATGACAATGTTGTTTCCAATACAAATGATAAAAATCAAGGTGCTTTCATTAGAATGAACTAAAATGTTCCTGATTTTCCGTTTATATTACCGATGGAAGATGTACACGTAAAACCGCTCTATTCCGGCTGAAACGTCGATATATGCAATAAAAACCGAACTTCTCCCCTTTTCCATATCTTACTCAGTATTTCAACGAAAAACAAATAGATGATTGAAAATGAAGTATTTAAGGTTATTATCTAATCAATTATGTGTTTGTCTCATTTTTATCGTATATTTCATGAATTAATAACAATAAACTGGAAATTCACAAAAACGTTGAAAAACAGCAAAATATTTCCTAATTCGATGATATTTTGCTTATATCAAATTAAGGAAAAGGGGGATGATAAACGTCAAAATATTACTAAATTCGATGATTTTTAGTACGAAATAAAATGCAAGAAAACTTGCTTGAAATGCAATATTATACGAAATTCTGAGATTTCAAGGCCAAATCACATATCGTGATACTACATGAAAGAGTATCGAAATATTGTTAAAAATGAATATATTTACGTAATATCAAACTACATGAAAAACGTGAAAAAAGTCACTATTATGCCAAATTTGAGGATTTTAACTTCGAATCATAGAGCGAGGTTTGGAATTTTTAGAACCAAGAAAAGACATATGACAATGTTGTTTCCAATACAAATGATAAAAATCAATGTGTTTTCATTAGAATTAACTAAAATGTTCCTGATTTTCCGTTTATATTACAGATGGAAGATGTAGACGTAAAACTCCGGCTCTATTCCGGCTGAAACGTCGATATATGCAATAAAAACCGAACTTCTCCCCTTTTCAATATCTTACTCAGTATTTCAACGAGAAACAAATAGATGATTGAAAATGAAGTTTTTAAGGTAATTACCTAATCAATTATGTGTTTGTCTCATTTTTATCGTATGAATTAGTAACAATAAACTGGAAATTCACAAAAACGTTGAAAAACAGCAAATTATTGCCTAATTCGATGATATTTTGTTTATATCACATTAAGTAAAAGGGGGATGATAAACGTCAAAATATTACTAAATTCGATGATTTTTAGTACGAAACAAAATGCAAGAAAACTTGCTTAAAATGCAATATTAGGCGAAATTCTGTGATTTGAAAGCCAAATCATTTATATCGTGATACTACATGAAATAGTATCGAAATATTGGTAAAAATGAATATATTTAAGTAATATCAAACTACATTAAAAACGTGAAAAGAGACACTATTATACCAAATTTGAGGAATTTAACTTCGAATCATAAAGCGAGGTTTCGTATTATTTAGATCCAAGAAAAGACATATGACAATGTTGTTTCCAATACAAATGATAAAAATCAATGTGTTTTCATTAGAATTAACTTAAATGTTCCTGATTTTCCGTTTATATTACCGATGGAAGATATACACGTAAAACCGCTGTATTCCGGCTGAAACGTCGATATATGCAATAAAAACCGAACTTCTCCCCTTTTCAATATCTTACTCAGTATTTTAACGAGAAACAAATAGATGATTGAAAATAAGGTATTTAAGGTTAATTTCTAATCAATTACGTGTTTGCATCATTTTTGTCGTATATATAATGAATTAATAACAATAAACTGAAAATTCACATGAACGTTGAAAAACGGCAAAATATTGCCTAATTCGATGATATTTTGTTTAAATCACATAAAGGAAAAAGGGATGATAAACGTAAAAATATTGCTAAATTCGATGATGTTTAGTACGAAACAAAAAGCAAGAAAACTTGCTTAAAATGCAATATTATGCGAAAATCTGAGATATGAAGGCCAAATCACATATCGTGATACTACATGAAATAGTATCGAAATATTGGTAAAAATGAATATATTTACGTAATATCAAACTACTAAAAAACGTGAAAAAGTCACTATTATGCCTAATTTGTGGATTTTAACTTCGAATCATCAAGCGAGGTTTGGAATTTTTAGATCCAAGAAAAGACATATGACAATGTTGTTTCCAATACAAATGATAAAAATAAATGTGTTTTCATTAGAATTTCCTAAAATGTTCCTGATTTTCCAATTATATTACCGACGGAAGATATACACGTAAAACCGTTCAATTCCAGCTGAAACGGCGATATATGCAATAAAAACCGTACGTCTCCCCTTTTCAATATCTTACTCAGTATTTTAACGAGAAACAAATAGTTGATTGAAAATGATTTATTTAAGGTTAATTTCTAATCCATTACGTGTTTGCATCATTTTTATCGTATATATAATGAATTAATAACAATAAACTGAAAATTCACAAAAACGTTGAAAACGGCAAAATATTGCCTAATTCGATGATATTTTGTTTAAATCATATAAAGGAAAAAGGGATGATAAACGTCAAAATATTGCTAAATTCAATGATGTTTAGTACGAAACAAAATGCAAGAAAACTTGCCTAAAATGCAATATTTTTCGGAAATCTGAGATATGAAGGCCAAATCATATACCGTGATACTACATGAAATAGTATCGAAATATTGGTAAAAATGAATATATTTACGTAATATCAAACTACATGAAAAACGTGAAAAAAGTCACTATTATGCCAAATTTGAGAAATTTAACTTCGAATCATAAAGCGAGGTTTCGTATTATTTAGATCCAAGAAAAGACATATGACAATGTTGTTTCCAATACAAATGATAAAAATCAATGTGTTTTCATTAGAATTAACTTAAATGTTCCTGATTTTCCGTTTATATTACCGATGGAAGATATACACGTAAAACCGCTCTATTCCGGCTGAAACGTCGATATATGCAATAAAAACCGAACTTCTCCCCTTTTCAAAATCTTACTCAGTATTTTAACGAGAAACAAATAGATGATTGAAAATGAGGTATTTAAGGGTTATTTCTAATCAATTACGTGTTTGCATCATTTTTATCGTATATTTAATGAATTAATAACAATAAACTGAAAATTCACATAAACGTTAAAAAACGGCAAAATATTGCCTAATTCGATGATATTTTGTTTGAATCACATAAAGGAAAAAGGGATGATAAACGTAAAAATATTGCTAAATTCGATGATGTTTAGTACGAAACAAAATGCAAGAAAACTTGCTTAAAATGCAATGTTATGCGAAAATCTGAGATATGAAGGCCAAATCATATATCGTGATACGACATGAAATAGTATCGAAATATTGGTAAAAATGAATATATTTACGTAATATCAAACTACATGAAAAACGTGAAAAAAGTCACTATTACGCCAAATTTGTGGATTTTAACTTCGAATTATAAAGCGAGGTTTCGTATTATTTAGATCCAAGAAAAGACATATGACAATGTTGTTTCCAATACAAATGATAAAAATCATTGTGTTTTTATTAGAATTGACTAAAATGTTCCTGATTTTCCGTTTATATTACCGATGGAAGATGTACACGTAAACCCGCTCTATTCCGGCTGAAACGTCGATATATGCAATAAAAACCGAACTTCTCCCCTTTTCCATATCTTACTCAGTATTTCAACGAGAAACAAATAGATGATTGAAAATGAAGTATTTAAGGTTATTATCTAATCAATTATGTGTTTGTCTCATTTTTATCGTATATTTCATGAATTAATAACAATAAACTGAAAATTCACATAAACGTTGAAAAACGGCAAAATATTGCCTAATTCGATGATATTTTGTTTATATCACATAAAGGAAAAGGGGATGATAAACGTCAAAATATTGCTAAATTCGATGATGTTTAGTACGAAACAAAATGCAAGAAAACTTGCTTAAAATGCAATATTATGCGAAAATCTGAGATATGAAGGCCAAATCACATATCGTGATACTACATGAAATAATATCGAAATATTGTTAAAATTGAATATATTTATGAAATATCAAACTACATGAAAAACGTGAAAAAAGTTACTATTATACCAAATTTGAGGATTTTAACTTCGAATCATAAAGCGAGGTTTCGTATTATTTAAATCCAAGAAAAGACATATGACAATGTTGTTTCCAATACAAATGATAAAAATCAATGTGTTTTCATTAGAATTGACTAAAATGTTCCTGATTTTCCGTTTATATTACCGATGGAAGATGTACACGTAAAACCGCTCTATTCCGGCTGAAACGTCGATATATGCAATAAAAACCGAACTTCTCCTTTTTTCCATATCTTACTCAGTATTTCAACGAAAAACAAATAGATGATTGAAAATGAAGTATTTAAGGTTATTTTCTAATCAATTTTATGTTTGTCTCATTTTTATCGTATGAATTAGTAACAATAAACTGGAAATTCACAAAAACGTTGAAAAACGGCAAAATATTGCCTAATTCGATGATATTTTGTTTAAATCATATAAAGGAAAATTCACATTAAGTAAAAGGGGGATGATAAACGTCAAAATATTGCTAAAATCGATGATGTTTAGTTCGAAACAAAATGCAAGAAAACTTGCTTAAAATGCAATATTATGCGAAAATCTGTGATTTGAAAGCCAAATCACATATCGTGATACTACATGAAATAGTATCGAAATATTGGTAAAAATGAATACATTTAAGTAATATCAAACTACATTAAAAACGTAAAAAAAGACACTATTATACCAAATTTGAGGATTTTAACTTCGAATCATAGAGCGAGGTTTGGAATTTTTAGAACCAAGAAAAGACATATGACAATGTTGTTTAAAATACAAATGATAAAAATCAATGTGTTTTCATTAGAATTAACTAAAATGTTCCTGATTTTCCGTTTATATTACAGATGGAAGATGTAGACGTAAAACCGCTCTATTCCGGCTGAAACGTCGATATATGCAATAAAAACCGAACTTCTCCCCTTTTCAATATCTTACTCAGTATTTTAACGAGAAACAAATAGTTGATTGAAAATGAGGTATTTAAGGTTAATTTCTAA
This sequence comes from Procambarus clarkii, assembly GCF_040958095.1. NCBI lineage: Eukaryota > Metazoa > Arthropoda > Malacostraca > Decapoda > Cambaridae > Procambarus > Procambarus clarkii. Next base: position 13,968,749 of record NC_091234.1, read on the forward strand.
TCAATTACGTTTTTGCATCATTTTTATCGTATATTTAATGAATTAATAACAATAAACTGAAAATTCACAAAAACGTTGAAAAACGGCAAAATATTACCTAATTCGGTGATATTTTGTTTCAATCACATAAAGGAAAAGGGGATGATAAACGTCAAAATATTGCTAAATTCGATGATGTTTAGTACGAAACAAAATGCAAGAAAACTTGCTTAAAATGCAATATTATGCGAAAATCTGAGATATGAAGGCCAAATCACATATCGTGATACTATATGAAATAGTATCGAAATATTGGTAAAAATGAATATATTTACGTAATATCAAACTACATGAAAAACGTGATAAAAGTCACTATTATACCAAATTTGTGGATTTTAACATCGAATCATAAAGCGAGGTTTCGTATTATTTAGATCCAAGACATATGACAATGTTCTTTCCCAGTACAAAGGGGAAAAGGGGAGAAGTTAGGTTTTTATTGCATATAACGACGTTACAGCCGGAATTGTGCGGTTTTACGTTTCTATCTTCCATCGGTAATATAAACGGAAAATCAGGAACATTTTAATTCATTCTAATGAAAACACATTGATTTTTATCATTTGTATTGGAAACAACATTGTCATGTATTTTCTTGGATCTAAATAATACGAAACCTCGCTTTATGATTCCAAGTTAAATTCCTCAAATTTGGTATAATAGTGTCTTTTTTCACGTTTTAAATGTAGTTTGATATTACATAAATATATTCATTTTTACCAATATTTCGATACTATTTTATGTAGTATCACGATATGTTATTTGGCCTTCAAATCTCAGAAAATCGCATAATATTGCATTTTAAGCAAGTTTTCTTGGCAAAATGTGACCTATCGCTGCTCTCAGTAATAGACATATTTTCGGTATAAAAGTCGTAATTTAAAACTGCGAATAGGTGCAGAGAGCCAGAATTTGGCTCCAAAATATGGCTCAAGCGTCGAATTTAGGATGTTTTGGATATTTTGAAAACTGCACGGAGGGTTTGGGCAAAATGTGATCCATCGCCGCTTTCAGTAATTGGCATATTTTCGATACAAAAAGTCGTTATTTCAAACTGCGAATACGTGCAGAAAGCCCGAATTTGGCTAGAAAATATAGCTCAAGGGGCCAATTTGGGATGTTTTGGATATTTTGAAAACTGCACGGAGGGTTTGGGCAAAAAGTGACCTATCGCCGCTCTCAGTAGTTGACAGATTTTCGGTATAAAAATTCGTAATTTCAAACTGCGAATATGTGGAGAGAGCCAGTATTTGGCTCCAAAATATGGCTCAAGGGACGAATTTGGGATGTTTGGGCGATTTTGAAAACTGCAGGGAGGGTTTGGGCAAAATGTGACCCATCACTGTTTTCAGTAATTGGCGTATTTTCAGAATAAAAAGTCGCAATTTCAAAATGCGAATACGTGCAGAGAGCAAGAATTTGGCTCCAAAATAAGGTTCAAGGGTCGAATTTGGGATGTTTGGTATATATTGAAAACTGCAGGTAGGGTTTGGGCAAAATGTGGTCCATTGCCGCTCTCCGTAATTGGAATATTTTCGGTATAAAAATTCGCAATTTCAAACTTCGAATACGTGCAGAGAGCCTGAATTTGGCTCCAAAATATGGCTCAAGGATCGAATTTGGGATGTTTGGGATATCTTGAAAACTGCTGGTAGGGTTTGGGCAAAATGTGATCCATCGCTGCTTTCATTAATTGGCATATTTTCGGTTTAAAAAGTCGAAATGTCAAAATGCGAATACGTGCAGAGAGCCATAATTTGGTTTCAAAATTTGGCTCAATCGTCGAGTTTGGGATGTTTGGGATATTTTGAAAACTGCACGGAGGATTTGGGCAAAATGTGATCCATCGCTGCTCTAAGTAATTGATATATTTTCGGTAAAAAAATTCCTAATTTAAAACTGCGAATGCGTGCAGAGAGCCAGAATTTGGCTCCAAAATATGGCTCAAGGGTCGAAATTGGGATGTTTGGGATATTTGAAAACTACAAAGGTGGTTTGTGCAAAATGTGACGCATCGCGGCTTTCAGTAGTTGGCATATTTTCAGTATAAAAAATCGTAATTTCAAACTGCGAATACGTGCAGAGAGCCAGAATTTGGCTCCAAAATAAGGCTCCAGGGACGAATTTGGGATGTTTGGGATATTTTGAAAACTGCAGGGGGGTTTGGGCAAAATGTGACCCATCGCTTCTTTCAGTAATTGGCATATTTTGAAGCGTCAAATTTGGGATGTTTGGGATAAAAAGTCGTAATTTCAAACTGCGAATACGTGCAGAGAGCCAGAATTTGGCTCCAAAAACATTCTCAATGGTCGAATTTGGGATGTTTGGGATATTTTGAAAACTGCAAGGAGGGGGTTTCGGCTAAATGTGACCTATCGCCTCTCTCAGTAATTGACATATTATCGGTATAAAAAGTAGTAATTTCAAACTGCGAATATGTGCAGAGAGCCACAATTTGGCTCCAAAATTTCGCTCACGGGTCGAATTTGGGATGTTAGGGATATTTTGAAAACTGCAGGGGGGTTTGGGCAAACTGTGACCCATCGCCGCTATCAGTAATTGGCATATTTTCGGTATAAAAAGTCGTAATTTCATACTGCGAATACGTGAATAGAGTCAGAATTTGGCTCCAAAATATGGCTCAAGCGTCGAAATTAGGAAGTTTGGCATATTTTGAAAACTGCCGGGGGGAGGGGGTGTTTGTGCAAAATATGACCTATCGCTGCTCCAGTAATTGGCATATATTCGGTATAAAAAATCCTAATTTCAAACTGCAAATACGTGCAGAGAGCGAGAATTTGGCTTCAAAAAGTGTTGCTCAAGCGTCGAATTTAGTATGTTTGCGATATTTTGAAAAGTGCATGGAAGGTTTGGGCAAAATGTAACCAATCGCTGCTCTCAGTAATTGGCATATTTTCGGTATAAAAAGTCGTAATTTCAAACTGCGAATACGTGCAGATGTCCGGAATTTGGCTCCAAAATATGGCTCAAGGGTCGAATTTGGGATGTTTGGGATATTTTGAAAACTGCAAAATGTGACCCATCGCCTCTCTCAGAAATGTGCATATTTTCGGTATAAAAAGGGGTAATTTCGAATCGGCGAACACGTGCAGAGAGCCAGAATTTGGCTCCTATATATGGCTCAAGCGTCAAATTTGGGATGTTTTGGATATTTTGAAAACTGCCTGGGAGGGTTTAGGCAAAATTTGACCCATCGACGCTCTCAGTAATTGGCAAATTTTCGATATAAAAAGTCGTAATTTCAATCGGCGAATACGTGCAGAGAGTCAGAATTTGCCTCCAAAATATGCCTCAAGCGACGAAATTAGGAAGTTTGGGATATTTTGAAAACTGCAGGGAGTGTTTTGGCAAAATGTGATCCATCGATGCCTAAAGTAATTGGCATATTTTCTGTATAAAAATTCGTATTTCCAAACTGCGAATACGTGCAGAGAGCCAGAATTTAGCTACAAAATATGGCTCATGGGTTGAATTTGGGATGTTTGGGATATTTTAAAAACTGCAGGGGGGTTTGGGCAAAATGTGACCCATCGCTGCTCTCAGAAATTTGCATATTTTCGGTATAAAAAGTCGATATTTTAAACAGCGAATACGTGCAGAGAGCCAGAATTTGGCTCCAAAATATGGCTCAAGCGTCGAATTTGGGATGTTTATGATATTTTGAAAACTGCAGAGAGGATTTGGGCAAAATGTTATCCATTGCCGATCTCAGTAATTGGCATATTTTCGGTATAAAAATTCGTAATTTCAAACTGCAAATACGTGCAGAGAGGCAGAATATGGCTCCAAAATATGGCTCAATCGTCAAATTTGGGATGTTTGGAATATTTTGAAAACTGCAGGGGGGGTTTGGGCAATATGTGATCCATCGCAGCTTTCAGTAATTGGCATTTTTTCGGTATAAAAAGTCGTAATTTCAAACTGCGAATATGTGCAGAGAGCCGGAATTTGGCTCCAAAATATAGCTCAAGGGTCTAATTTGGGATGTTTAGGATATTTTGAAAACTTCAGAGGGGTATCGGAAAAATGTGATCCATCGCCGCTCTCATTAATTGGCATATTTTCGGTGTAAAAAGTCGTAATTTCAAATTGCGAATACGTGCAGAAAGCCAGAATTTGGCTCCAAAATATGGTTCAAAGGTCGAATTTGGAATGTTTGGGATATTTTGAAAACTGCATGGGGGTTTTGGGCAAATGTGACCCATCGCTGGTCTCAGAAATTGGCATATTTTCGGTGTAAAAAGTCGAAATTTCAAACTGCGAATACGTGCAGAAAACCAGAACTTGGCTCTAAAATATGGCTCAAGCATCGAATTTGGGATGTTTTTGATACTATGAAAACTGCAGGGGGGCAGGGGGGGCAAAATGTGACCCATCGCTGCTCTCAAAAATGGCATATTTTCGGTATAAAATTCGTAATTTCATACAGTGAATACGTGCAGAGAGAATAAATTTGGATCCAAAATATGGCTGAAGGGTCGAATTTGAGATTTTTGGGATATTTTGAAAACTCCAGAGGGGTTTGGGCAAAATGTGATCCATTGCCGCTTTCAGTAATTGGTATATTTTCTGTATAAAAAGTCGTAATTTCAATCTGCGAATACGTGCAGAATTTGGCTCCAAAGCCAGAGCCAGAATTTGGCTCCAAAATATGGCTCAAGGCTCGAATTTGGGATAATTGGGATATTTCGAAAACTGCCGGGGAGGCTTTGGGCAAAAATTGACCCATCGCTGCTCCCAGTAGTTGACATTTTTCGGTATAAAAAGTCGTAATTTCAAACTGCGAATATGTGCAGAGAGCCAGAATTTGGCTTCCAAATATGGCTCAAGCGTCGAATTTGGGACGTTTGGGATATTGTGAAAACTGCAGGGAAAGTTTGGGCAAAATGTGATCCACCGCCGCTCTCAGTAATTGGCATATTTTCGGCATAAAAAATCGTAATTTCAATCTGCGAATACGTGCAGAGAGCAAGAATTTTTTCTCAAGCGTCCAATTTGGGATGTTTGGGATATTTTGAAAATTGCGGAGAGGGTTTGGGCAAAATGTTATCCATTGCCGATCTCAGTAATTGGCATATTATCGGTATGAAAATTCGTAATTTCAAACTGCAAATACGTGCACAGATGCAGAATTTGGCTCTAAAATATGGCTCAAGGATCGAATTTGGGATATTTTGAAAACTGCAGGGGGGGTTTGGGCAAAATGTGACCCATCCCTGCTCTCAGAAATTTGCATATTTTCGGCATAAAATTCGTAATTTCAAAGGGCGAATACGTGTAAAGAGGCAGAATTTGGCTCCAAAATATGGCTCAAGCGTCGAATTTGGGATGTTTGGTATATTTTAAAAACTGCAGGGGGGGTTTGGGCAAAATGTGATCCTTCGATGCTTTCAGTATTTGGCATATTTTCGGTAAAAAATGTCCTAATTGCAAACTGCGAATACGTGCACAGATGCAGAATTTGGCTCCAAAATACAGCTCAAGCGTCGAATTTGGGATGTTTCAGATATTTTCAAAACTGCAGGGTGGGTTTGGGCAAAATGAGACTCATCGCTGCTCTCAGTAATGGGCATATTTTCGGTACAAAGTTCGTAATTTCAAAGTGCGAATACGTTACCAGAGCCAGAATTTGGCTCCAAAATATAGCGTCGAATTTAGAGTGTTTGGGATATTTTGAAACTGCAGGGTGGGTTCAGGAAAATTGTGACTCAATTGTAACTGAGAGCAGCGATGAGTCACATTTTGCCCAAACCCTCTATGCACTTTTCAAAATATCGCAAACATCCCAAATTCGACGCTTGAGCAACATTTTGCAGCCAAATTCTCGCTCTCTGCACGTATTTCTAATTTCAACGCTTGAGCCATATTTTGGAGCCCAATTCTTACTCTATTCACGTAATCGCAGTTTGAAATTACGACTTTTTATACCGACAATATGCCAATTACTGAGAGCGGCGATGGGTCACATCTTGCCCAAACCCCTCTGCAGTTTCCAAAATATCCCAAACATCTCAAATTCGACCATTGAGCCATATTTTGGAGCCAAATTCTGGCTCTCTGCACGTATTCGCAGATTGAAACTACGACTTTTTATACAGAAAATATGCCAATTACTGAGAGCGGCGATGGATCACATTTTGCCCAAAACCTCCCTGAAATTTTTAAAATATCCCAAACATCCCATATTCGACGCTTGAGCTATATTTTGGAGGCAAATTCTGGCTCTTTTCACGTATTTGCAGATTGAAATTACGAATTTTTATACCGAAAATATGCCAATTACTGAGAGCGGCGATTGGTCACATTTGGCCCAAACCCCCTTGCTGTTTTCAAAATATCCCAAACATCCCAAATTCGACCTTTGAGCCATATTTTGGAGCAAAATTCTGGTTCTCTGCACATATTCGCAGTTTGAAATTATGACTATTTATATCGAAATTAAGCCAATTACTGAAAGCTGCGATGGATAACACTTTGCCAAACCCACCCTGTAGTTTTCAAAATATCCCAAACAATACAAATTCGACGCTTGAGCCATATTTTGCAGCCAAATTCTCTCTCTCTGCACGTATTCGCAGTTTGAAATTACGACGTTTTGTTCCGAAAATATGCCAAATTCTGAGAGCGGCGCGGGGTCACCTTTTGCCGAAACACCCATGCAGTTTTCAAAATATCCCAAACATCCCAAATTTGACCCTTGAGCCACATTTTGGATTCAAATTCTGGTTCTCTGCACGTATTCGCAGTTTGATATTACGAATTTTTATACCGAAAATATGCCAATTACTAAAAGCGGCGATGGATCACATTTTGCCCAAACCCTCCCTGCAGTTTTTAAAACATGATAAACATCCCTAATTCAATGATTGAGCCATATTTTGGAGCCAAATTGTGGCTCTCTGCACGTACTCGCAGTTTGAAATTACGAATTTGTACACCGAGAATATGTAAATTACTGAGAGCAGCGATAGGTCACAATTTTCCCAAACCTCCTTGCAGTTTTCAAAAAACAAAACGCAAGATATCATTGAAATCATTTGAAATCAAAAAGTCGTAATTTCAAACTGCGAAAACGTGCAGAGAGCCAGAATTTGGATCCAAAATATTGCTCAACCGTCGAATTTGGGATGTTTGGGATATTTTAAAAATTGCAGGGAGGGTTTGGGCAAAATGTGAAACATGGCTGCTTTCATTAATTGGCATATTAGCGGTATGAAAGGTCGTAATTTAAAACTGTGAATACGTGCATAGAGCCAGAATTTAGCTCCAAAATATGGCTCAAGGGTCGAATTTGGGATGTTTGGGATATTTTGAAAACTACTGGGAGGGTTTAGCCAAATGTGATCCATCGCCGCTTTCAGTAATTGGCACGTGCTAGCTAGATAGCCAGATAGCTCAAGCGTCGAATTTGGGATGTTTGGGATATCTTGAAAACTGCAGTGGAGGTTTGGGCAAAATGTGACCCATCGCCGCTATCAGTAATTGGCATATTTTCGGTATAAAAATTCGTAATTTCAAACTGCGAATACGTGCAGAGAGCCAGAATTTGGCTCCAAATAATGGCTTAAGCGTCGAATTTGGGATGTTTGGGATATTTTGAAAACTGCAGCGAGGGTTTGGGCAAAATATGATCCCAGAATTTGGCTCCAAAACATAGCTCAAGGATCGAATTTGGGATGTTTGTGATATTTTAACTACTGCATGGGGGTTTGGGCAAAATGTGACCCATCGCCGCTTTCAGTAATTGGCATCTTTTCGGTATAAAAAGTCGTAATTTCAAACTGCGAATGCGTTCAGAGAGCCAGAATTTGGCTCCTAAATATGGCTCAAGCGTCGAATTTGGGATGTTTGGAATATTTTGAAAACTGCAGGGGCTGTTTGGGCAAAAAGTGACCGATCGCTGCTCTTAGAAATTTGCATATATTCAGTATAAAAACTCGTAATTTCAGACTGCGAATACGTGTTGAAAGCCAGAATTTGGCTCCATAATATGGCACTAGGGTCGAATTTGGGATGTTAGGATGTTTTGAAAACTCAGGGAGGTTTAGACAAAATGTGACCTATCGCTGCTCTCAGTAATTGCGTATTTTCGATTTAAAAAGTAGTAATTTCAAACTACGAATACGTGGTGAGAGCCAGAAATTGGCTCCAAAATATGGCTCTAGCGTCGAAATTGGGATGTTTGTAATATTTTGAAAACGCAGGGGGGGGGGAGTCTGTGCAAAATGTGACTCATCGCCGCTCTCAGTAATTGGCATATATTCGGTATAAAAAGCCGTAATTCCAGACTGCGAATACGTGAAGAGATGCCATAATTTGGCTCCAAAATATAACTCAAGCGACGAATTTGGGATGTTTGGGATATTTTGAAAACTGCAGGAGGGTTTGGGCAAAATGTGACCCATCGCTGATCTCAGTAATTGGCATATTTTCGATATAAAAAGTCGTAATTTCAAACTGCGAACATGTGCAGGGAGCCAGAATTTGGCTCCAAAATATTGCTCAAGCGTCGAATTTGGGATGTTTGGGATATTTTGAAAACTGCAGGGGGGTTTGGGAAAAATGTGACCCATCGATGCTCACAGTTTTAGACATAATTTCGGAATAAAAAGTCGTAATTTCAAACTGCGAGTACGTGCAGTGAGCCAGAAATTGGCTCCAAAATAAGACTCATTGGTCGAATTTGGGATGATTGGGATACTTTTAAAACTGCATGGGGGTTTGGGCAAAATGTGACCCATTGCCGCTCTCAGTAATTGACATATTTTCGATATAAAAGTCGTAATTTCAAACTGCGAATGCGTGCAGAGAGTCAAAATTTGGCTCCAAAGTATGGTTAAAGCGTCGAACTTGGAATGTTTGGGATATTTTGAAAACTGCAGGGGGAAGGGGTTTGAGTAAAATGTGAACCATCGCCTGTCTCAATAATTGGCATATTTTCGGTATAAAAATTCGTAATTTCAAACTGCAAATACGTGCAGAGCGCCAGAATTTGGCTCCAAAATATTGCTCAAGCGTCGAATTTGGGATGTTTGGGATATTTAAAAAACTGCAGGGATGGGCTTGGGCAAAATGTGATCCATCGCCCTCTTTCAATAATTGGCATACTTTCGGTAAAAAAAATTCGTAATATCAAACTGCGAATACGTGCAGATTGCCAGAATTTGGCTCCAAAACGTGGCTCAAGGGGCGAATTTGAGATGTTTGGGATATTTTGAAAACTGCAGGGAGGGTTTGGGCAAAATGCGATCCATCGCAGCTTTCAGTAATGGGCATATTTTCGGTAAAAAAATTCGTAATTTCAAACTGCGAATACGTGCGGAGAGCCAGAATTTGGCCCCAAATTTTGGATCAAGCTTCGAAAATGGGACGTTTGGGATATTTTAAAAACTGCAGGGAAGGTTTGGGCAAAATGTGATCCATTGCCGCTTTCAGTAACTGGCATATTTTCGGTATAAAAAGTCGTAATTTCATACTGCGAATATGTGCAGAGAGCCAGAATTTGGCTCCAATATATGGATCTAGCGTCGAATTTGGGATGTTTGGAATATTTTGACAACTGCAGGGGGGGGGGGGGCATGGACAAAATGTGACCCATCGCTGCTCTCAGTAATTTGCATATTTTCGGTCCAAAAATTCGTAATTTCAAACGGCGAATACGTGCAGAGAGCCAGAATTTGGCTCCAAAATATGGCTCAAGGGTCGAATTTGGGATGTTTTGGATATTTTGAAAACTGCTGGGGGGTTTGGGCAAAATGTGACCCATCGCCGCACTTCGATATGAAAAGTCGTAATTTCAAACTGCGAATATGTGCAGAGAGACAGAATTTGGCTCCAATATATGGATCTAGCGTCGAATTTGGGATGTTTGGAATATTTTGACAACTGCAGGGGGGGGGGGGGGCATGGACAAAATGTGACCCATCGCTGCTCTCAGTAATTTGCATATTTTCGGTATAAAAAGTCGTAATTTCATACTGCGAATATGTGCAGAGAGCCAGAATTTGGCTCCAAAATATGGCTCTAGCGTCGAATTTGGGATGTTTGTGATATTTTGAATATGTAGGGTGGGAGGGGGGGTCTGGGCAGAAGAAGAAGAGGTAAAACCGCTCTAATCCGGCTGAAACGTAGATATATGCAATAAAAACAGAAATTCTCTCATAATCAACACCATTCTCACTATTTTAACGAGGTTCATATTGATGACCGAAAATCTTGTATTTAAGGGTAATTTACAATTATTTACGTGTTTGCATCATATTTATCGTAAATTTAATGAATTAATGTCACTAAATCGAATGCAAATAAATAAAATGCAAAATTTGCGAAATATATTTACGTAAAGTCACACTACATAGAAAACATGAACAAAATCGCTCTATTACCATATATGAGGATTTAAACTTCTAATAATAAAGCGAGGTTTCGTATTATTTAGATCCTTGAAAAGACATATAAGAATTTTGTTTCCAATACAAATGATAAAAATCAATGTGTTTTCATTAGAATTAACAAAAATGTTCCTGAAAAGACATAAAAGTGTTGTTTCCAATACAAATGATAAAAATCAATGTGTTTTCATTAGAATTAACTAAAATGTTCCTGATTTTCCGTCTATATTACCGATGGAAGATGTACACGTAAAACCGCTCTAATCCGGCTGAAACGTCGATATATGCAATAAAAACAGAACTTCTCCCCTTTTCAATATCATTCTCAGTATTTTAACGAGAAACAAATAGTTGATTGAAAATGAAGTATTTAAGTTTTTTTCTAATCAATTATGTGTTTGCATCATTTTATTCGTATATATAATGAATTAATACCAATAAACTGAAAATTCACAAAAACGTGGAAAACGGCAAAATATTGCCTAATTCGATGATATTTTGTTTAAATCACATAAAGGAAAGGGGATGACAAACGTCAAAATATTTCTAAATTCGATGATTTTTAGTACAAAACAAAATGCAAAAAAACTTGCATAAAAATGCAAAATTTGCGATATTCTGAGATTTGAAGGCCAAATCACATAACATGAGAAAACATGAAGTATTATCGAAATATTGGTAAAAATGAATATATTTACGTACAATCACACGACATGAAAAACGTGAAAAAAATCGCTATATTACCAAATTTGAGGATTTTATCATCAAATCTTTTTCAAGCGAGGTTACATATTATTTAGATCCTAGAAAAGACATATAAAGATGTTGTTTCCAATACAAATGATAAAAATCAATGTGTTTTCATTAAAATACTCTAAAATGTTCCTGATTTTCCGTTTATATTACCGATGGAAGATGTACACGTAAAAACCGCTCTAATCCGGCTGAAACGTCGATATATGCAATAAAAACATAACTTCTTGCTTTTTCAATATTTTACTCAGTTTTTTAACGAGAAACAAATAGTTGATTCAAAATGCAGTATTTAATGTTAATTTCTAATCAATTTTGCATCATCATCATCGTACGATGCAAAGTTTTGCAGTTTTGCACTTTGCATCATTTTTATCGTATATATATATATAATGAATTAATAACAATATACTGAAAACTCACATAAACGGGGAAAAACGGCAAAATATTGCCTGATTCGATGATATTTTGTTTAAATTACATAAAGGAAAAAAGGATGATAAACGTCAAAATATTGCTAAATTCAATGATTTTTACTGATCAAATCAAAACAAAACGCAAGAAAACTTGCTTAAAATGCAAAATTTGCGAAATTCTGAGATTTGAAAGCCAAATCACATATCACGAGAAAATATGAAGTAGTATCGAAAGATTGGTAAAACGAATATATTTACGTAATATCAAACTACATGAAAAACGTGAAAAAAATCGCTATATTACCAAACTTGAGGATTTTAACTTCAAATCATAAAGCGAGGTTTCGTATTATTTAGATCCTAGAAAAGACATATAAAAATTTTGTTTCCAATACAAATGATAAAAATCAATGTGTTTTCATTAGAATTAACTAAAATGTTCCTGATTTTCCGTTTATATTACCGATGGAAGATGTACACGTAAAACCGCTCTAATCCGGCTGAAACGTCGATATATGCAATAAAAACAGAACATCTCGCTTTTTTAATATCTTACTCAGTTTTTTAACGAGAAACAAATATTTGATTGAAAATGAAGTATTTAATGTTAATTTCTAATCAATTATGTGTTTGCATCATTTTTATCGTATATATATTGAATTAATAACAATAAACTAAAAATTCACAAAAACGTGGAAAAACGACAAAATATTGCCTAATTCGATGATATTTTGTTTAAATCACATAAAGAAAAAGAGGATGATAAACGTCAAAATATTGCTAAATTCAATGATTTTTAGTATGAAACAAAACGCAAGAAAACTTGCTTAAAAATGCAAAATTTGCGAAATCCTGAGATTTGAAGGTCAAATCACATATCGTGAGAAAACATGAAGTAGTATCGAAATATTGGTAAAAACGAATATATTTACGTAATGTCATACTACATTAAAAACGTGAAAAAAATTGTTATTTTACCAAATTTGAGGATTTTAACTTCAAATCATAAAGCGAGGTTCCATATTATTTAGATCCTAGAAAAGACATATAAAGATGTTGTTTCCAATACAAATGATAAAAATCAATGTGATTTTATTACCTCACTTGAGGTAATTACCTCACTTTCATCCCTCACTTGAGCCTCTGCATCCCTCTCTTGAGCCTCAGCCTCACTCTCTTGAATGCCTGCATTCCTCTCATGAGCCTCTGCATCCCTCACTTGAGCATTTGCATCACTCTCTTAAACCTCTGCATCCCTCTCTTGATCCTCTGCATCACTCTCAAGAGCCTCTGCATCCCTCTCTTGTGCCTCTGCTTCCCTCACTTGAGCCTCTGCATCCCTCTCTTGAGCCCCTGCATCCCTCTCTTGAGCCTCTGCATCACTCTCTTGAGCCTCTGCATCACTCTAGTAAGCCTCTGAATCACTCTGTTGAGCCTCTGCATCACTCTCTTGAGCCTCTCCATCACTCTCTTGAGCCTCTGCATCCATCTCTTAAGACTCTGCATCATTCTCTTCAGCCTCTGCTTCCCTCTCTTAAGCCTCTGCATCACTCTCTTGATCCTCTGCATCTCTCTCTTAAGCCTCTGCATCATTCTCTTGAGTCCCTGCATCATTGTCTTGAGCCTCTGCATCCCTCACTTTAGCCTCTACATCATTCTCCTGTGCCTCTGCATCACTCTCTTGAACCTCTGCATCACTCCCTTAAGCCTCTGCATCTCTCTCTTCAGCCTCTGCATCACTCTCTTGAACCTCTGCATCCCGCTCTTAAGCCTCTGCAACACTCTCTTCAGCCTCTGCATCACTTTCTTAAGCCTCTGCATCCCTCTCTTGAGCCTCTGCATCCCTCTCTTAAGCCTCTGCAACACTCTCTTCAGCCTCTGCATCACTCTCTTGCGCCTTTGCATCACTCTCTGGAGCCTCTGCATCCCTCTCTTACCCTCTGCAACACTCTCTTCAGCATCTGCATCACTCTCTTAAGCCTCTGCGTCCCTTTTTTGAGCCTCTGCATCACTTTCTTAAGCCTTTGCATCCCTTTCTTGAGCCTCTGCATCACTCTCTTGAACTCCTGCATCCCTCTCATGAGCCTCTGTATCCCTCTCCTGAGCCATTGCATCACTCTCAAGAGCCTCTGTATCCCTCTCTTGTGCCTCTGCATCCCTCACTTGAGCCTCTGCATCCCTCTCTTGATCCTCTGCATCCCTCTCTTGAGCCCCTGCATCCCTCTCTTAAGCCTCTGCATCACTCTCTTAAGCCTCTGCATCACTCTCGTAAGCCTCTGAATCACTCTCCTGAGCCTCTGCATCCCTCTCCGGAACTTCTGCATCCCTCTCATGAGCCTCTGCATCCCTCTCTTGAGCCTTTGCCTCACTCTCTTAAGCCTCTGCATCCCTCTCTTGAGCCTCTGCATCACTCTCATGAGACTCTGCATCCCTCTCTTAGGCCTCTGCATCCCTCACTTGAGCCTCTGCATCCCTCTCTTGAGCCTCTGCATCCCTCTTATGGGCCTCTACATCCCTCTCTTGAGCCTCTGCATTCCTCTCTTAAGCCTCTGCATCACTCTCTTAAGCCTCTGCATCACTCTCTTAAGCCTCTGCATCACTCTCTTGAGCCCCTGCATCCCTCTCTCAAGCCTCTGCATCACTCTCTTGAGCCTCTGCATCCCTCTCTTGAGCCTCTGCATCACTCTCTTCAGCCTCTTCATCCCTCTCTTGAGCCTCTGCAACACTCTCTTCAGCCTCTGCATCACTCTCTTAAGCCTCTGAATCCCTGTCTCGAGGCCTCTGCATAACTCTCTCGAGCCTCTGCATCACTCTCTTGATTCTCTGCATCACTCTCGTAAGCCTCTGAATCACTCGCGTGAGCCTCTGAATCACTCTCTTGAGCCTCTGCATCCCTCTCTTAAGCCTCTGCATCCCTCTCTTAAGCCTCTGCATCACTCTCTTAAGCCTCTGCATCCCTCTCTTGATTCTCTGCATCACTCTCTTGAGCCTCTGCTTCCCTCTCCTGATCCTCTGCATCACTCTCTTGAGCCTCTGCATCACTCTCTTGATCGTCTGCATCACTCTCGTGAGCCTCTGCATCACTCTCTTGAGCCTCTCTATCACTCTCTTGAGCCTCTGCATCACTCCCATGAGCCTCTGCATCACTCACTTAAGCCTCTGCATCCCTATCTTGAGGTTATCTTGAGATGATTTCGGGGGTTTTAGTGTCCCCGCGGCCCGGTCCTCGACCAGGCCTCCACCCCCAGGAAGCAGCCCGTGACAGCTTACTAACTCCCAGGTACCTATTTACTGCTAGGTAACAGGGGCATTCAGGGTGAAAGAAACTTTGCCCCTTTGTTTCTGCCTCGTGCGGGAATCGATCCCGCGCCACAGAATTACGAGTCCTGCGCGCTATCCACCAGGCTACGAGGGCCCCTCTCTTGATTCTCTGCATCACTCTCTTGAGCCTCTGCATCATACTCTTGAGCCTCTGCATCCCTCTCTTAAGCCTCTACATCATTCTCTTGAGCCTCTTCATCACTCTCTTAAGCCTCTGCATCACTCTCTTAAGCCTCTGCCTTTCTCTCTTGAGCCTCTGCATCACTCTCTTGAGCCTCTGCATCCCTCTCTGGAGCCTCAGCATCCCTCTCTTGAGCCTTTTGCAGCACTCTCTTGAGCCTCTGCATCATTCTCTTGAGCCTCATCATCTCTCTCTTAAGCCTCTGCATTACTCTCTTGAGCCTCTGCATCCCTCTAAAAAGCCTCTGCATCACTTTCTTGAGAATGTGCACCCGTCTCTTGAGCCTCTGCATCTCTCTCTTCAGCCTCTACATCACTCTCTTGAGCCTTTGCATCACTCTCGTGAGCCTCTGCATCCCGCTCTTAAGCCTCTGCAACACTCTCTTCAGCCTCTGCATCACTTTCTTAAGCCTCTGCATCCCTCTCTTGAGCCTCTGCATCCCTCTCTTAAGCCTCTGCAACACTCTCTTCAGCCTCTGCATCACTCTCTTGCGCCTTTGCATCACTCTCTGGAGCCTCTGCATCCCTCTCTTACCCTCTGCAACACTCTCTTCAGCCTCTGCATCACTTTCTTAAGCCTCTGCATCCCTTTTTTGAGCCTCTGCGTCACTTTCTTAAGCCTTTGCATCCCTTTCTTGAGCCTCTGCATCACTCTCTTGAACTCCTGAATCCCTCTCATGCCTCTGTATCCCTCTCCTGAGCCATTGCATCACTCTCAAGAGCCTCTGTATCCCTCTCTTGTGCCTCTGCATCCCTCACTTGAGCCTCTGCATCCCTCTCTTGATCCTCTGCATCCCTCTCTTGAGCCCCTGCATCCCTCTCTTAAGCCTCTGCATCACTCTCTTAAGCCTCTGCATCACTCTCGTAAGCCTCTGAATCACTCTCCTGAGCCTCTGCATCCCTCTCCGGAACTTCTGCATCCCTCTCATGAGCCTCTGCATCCCTCTCTTGAGCCTTTGCCTCACTCTCTTAAGCCTCTGCATCCCTCTCTTGAGCCTCTGCATCACTCTCATGAGACTCTGCATCCCTCTCTTAGGCCTCTGCATCCCTCACTTGAGCCTCTGCATCCCTCTCTTGGGCCTCTGCATCCCTCTTATGGGCCTCTACATCCCTCTCTTGAGCCTCTGCATTCCTCTCTTAAGCCTCTGCATCACTCTCTTAAACCTCTGCATCACTCTCTTAAGCCTCTGCATCACTCTCTTGAGCCCCTACATCCCTCTCTCAAGCCTCTGCATCACTCTCTTGAGCCTCTGCATCCCTCTCTTGAGCCTCTGCATCACTCTCTTCAGCCTCTTCATCCCTCTCTTGAGCCTCTGCAACACTCTCTTCAGCCTCTGCATCACTCTCTTAAGCCTCTGAATCCCTGTCTCGAGGCCTCTGCATAACTCTCTCGAGCCTCTGCATCACTCTCTTGATTCTCTGCATCACTCTCGTAAGCCTCTGAATCACTCGCGTGAGCCTCTGAATCACTCTCTTGAGCCTCTGCATCCCTCTCTTAAGCCTCTGCATCCCTCTCCTAAGCCTCTGCATCACTCTCTTAAGCCTCTGCTTCCCTCTCCTGATCCTCTGCATCACTCTCTTGAGCCTCTGCATCACTCTCTTGATCGTCTGCATCACTCTCGTGAGCCTCTGCATCACTCTCTTGAGCCTCTCTATCACTCTCTTGAGCCTCTGCATCACTCTCATGAGCCTCTGCATCACTCACTTAAGCCTCTGCATCCCTATCTTGAGGTTATCTTGAGATGATTTCGGGGGTTTTAGTGTCCCCGCGGCCCGGTCCTCGACCAGGCCTCCACCCCCAGGAAGCAGCCCGTGACAGCTTACTAACTCCCAGGTACCTATTTACTGCTAGGTAACAGGGGCATTCAGGGTGAAAGAAACTTTGCCCCTTTGTTTCTGCCTCGTGCGGGAATCGATCCCGCGCCACAGAATTACGAGTCCTGCGCGCTATCCACCAGGCTACGAGGGCCCCTCTCTTGATTCTCTGCATCACTCTCTTGAGCCTCTGCATCATACTCTTGAGCCTCTGCATCCCTCTCTTAAGCCTCTACATCATTCTCTTGAGCCTCTTCATCACTCTCTTAAGCCTCTGCATCACTCTCTTAAGCCTCTGCCTTTCTCTCTTGAGCCTCTGCATCACTCTCTTGAGCCTCTGCATCCCTCTCTGGAGCCTCAGCATCCCTCTCTTGAGCCTTTTGCAGCACTCTCTTGAGCCTCTGCATCATTCTCTTGAGCCTCATCATCTTTCTCTTAAGCCTCTGAATTACTCTTTTGAGCCTCTGCATCCCTCTAAAAAGCCTGTGCATCACTTTCTTGAGAATGTGCACCCGTCTCTTGAGCCTCTGCATCTCTCTCTTCAACCTCTACATCACTCTCTTGAGCCTTTGCATCACTCACGTGAGCCTCTGCATCCCGCTCTTAAGCCTCTGCAACACTCTCCTCAGCCTCTGCATCACTTTCTTAAGCCTCTGCATCCCTCTTTTGAGCCTCTGCATCCCTCTCTTAAGCCTCTGCAACACTCTCTTCAGCCTCTGCATCACTCTCTTGCCCCTTTGCATCACTCTCTGGAGCCTCTGCATCCCTCTCTTACCCTCTGCAACACTCTCTTCAGCCTCTGCATCACGCTCTTAAGCCTCTGCATCCCTTTTTTGAGCCTCTGCATCACTTTCTTAAGCCTTTGCATCCCTTTCTTGAGCCTCTGCATCACTCTCTTGAACTCCTGCATCCCTCTCATGCCTCTGTATCCCTCTCCTGAGCCATTGCATCACTCTCAAGAGCCTCTGTATCCCTCTCTTGTGCCTCTGCATCCCTCACTTGAGCCTCTGCATCCCTCTCTTGATCCTCTGCATCCCTCTCTTGAGCCCCTGCATCCCTCTCTTAAGCCTCTGCATCACTCTCTTAAGCCTCTGCATCACTCTCGTAAGCCTCTGAATCACTCTCCTGAGCCTCTGCATCCCTCTCCGGAACTTCTGCATCCCTCTCATGAGCCTCTGCATCCCTCTCTTGAGCCTTTGCCTCACTCTCTTAAGCCTCTGCATCCCTTCTCGAGCCTCTGCATCACTCTCATGAGACTCTGCATCCCTCTCTTAGGCCTCTGCATCCCTCACTTGAGCCTCTGCATCCCTCTCTTGAGCCTCTGCATCCCTCTTATGGGCCTCTACATCCCTCTCTTGAGCCTCTGCATTCCTCTTTTAAGCCTCTGCATCACTCTCTTAAGCCTCTGCATCACTCTCTTAAGCCTCTGCATCACTCTCTTGAGCCCCTGCATCCCTCTCTCAAGCCTCTGCATCACTCTCTTGAGCCTCTGCATCCCTCTCTTGAGCCTCTGCATCACTCTCTTCAGCCTCTTCATCCCTCTCTTCAGCCTCTGCAACACTCTCTTCAGCCTCTGCATCACTCTCTTAAGCCTCTGAATCCCTGTCTCGAGGCCTCTGCATAACTCTCTCGAGCCTCTGCATCACTCTCTTGATTCTCTGCATCACTCTTGTAAGCCTCTGAATCACTCGCGTGAGCCTCTGAATCACTCTCTTAAGCCTCTGCATCCCTCTCTTGATTCTCCGCATCACTCTCTTGAGCCTCTGCTTCCCTCTCCTGATCCTCTGCATCACTCTCTTGAGCCTCTGCATCACTCTCTTGATCGTCTGCATCACTCTCGTGAGCCTCTGCATCACTCTCTTGAGCCTCTCTATCACTCTCTTGAGCCTCTGCATCACTCTCATGAGCCTCTGCATCACTCACTTAAGCCTCTGCATCCCTATCTTGAGGTTATCTTGAGATGATTTCGGGGGTTTTAGTGTCCCCGCGGCCCGGTCCTCGACCAGGCCTCCACCCCCAGGAAGCAGCCCGTGACAGCTTACTAACTCCCAGGTACCTATTTACTGCTAGGTAACAGGGGCATTCAGGGTGAAAGAAACTTTGCCCCTTTGTTTCTGCCTCGTGCGGGAATCGATCCCGCGCCACAGAATTACGAGTCCTGCGCGCTATCCACCAGGCTACAAGGGCCCCTCTCTTGATTCTCTGCATCACTCTCTTGAGCCTCTGCATCATACTCTTGAGCCTCTGCATCCCTCTCTTAAGCCTCTACATCATTCTCTTGAGCCTCTTCATCACTCTCTTAAGCCTCTGCATCACTCTCTTAAGCCTCTGCCTTTCTCTCTTGAGCCTCTGCATCACTCTCTTGAGCCTCTGCATCCCTCTCTGGAGTCTCAGCATCCCTCTCTTGAGTCTTTTGCAGCACTCTCTTGAGCCTCTGCATCATTCTCTTGAGCCTCATCATCTCTCTCTTAAGCCTCTGCATTACTCTCTTGAGCCTCTGCATCCCTCTAAAAAGCCTCTGCATCACTTTCTTGAGAATGTACACCCGTCTCTTGAGCCTCTGCATCACTCTCTTGAGCCTCTGCATCACTCTCTTAAACCTCTGCATCCCTCTCTTGATCCTCTGCATAACTCTCTTGAGCCTCTGCATCATTCTCTTGAGCCTCTACATCCTTCTCTTAAGGCTCTACATCATTCTCTTGAACCCCTGCATCACTCTCTTGAGCCTCTGCATCACTCTCTTTAGCCTCTGCATCTCTCTCTTCAGCCTCTGCATCACTCTCTTGATCCTCTGCATCACTCTCTTGAACCTCTGCTTCACTCTCATGAGCCTTTGCATCACTTTCTTGAGCCTATGCATCACTCACTTTAGCCTCTACATCATTCTCCTGTACCTCTGCATTACTCTCTTGAACCTCTGCATCACTCTCTTAAGCCTCTGCATCACTCTCTTGAGCCTCTGCATCACTCTCTTGACCCTCTACATCCCTCTCTTGAGCCTCTGCATCCCTCTCTTACGTCTCTGCATCACTCTCTTGAGCCTTTGCATCACTCTCTTGAGCCTCTGCTTCCCTCTCTTAAGCCTCTGCAACATTCTCTTCAGCCTCTGCATCACTCTCTTAAGCCTCTACATCCCTCTCATGAGCCTCTGCATTCCTCTCTTAAACCTCTGCATCACTCTCTTGAGCCTTTGCATCACTCTCTTGAGCCTCTGCACCCCTCTCATAAGCCTCTGCAACACTCTCTTCAGCCTCTGCATCACTCTTTTAAGCCTCTGCATCGCTTTTTGAGCCCCTGCATCACTTTCTTAATCCTTTGCATCCCTTTCGTGAGCCTCTGCATCACTCTCTTGAACTCCTGCATCCCTCTCATGAGCCTCTGCATCCCTCTCCTGAGCCTTTGCATCACTCTCTTAAGCCTCTGCATCCCTCTCATGAGCCTCTGCGTCACTCTCAAGAGCCTCTGCATCGCTCACTTGAGCGTCTGCATCCCTCTCTTGAGCCCCTGCATCCCTCTCTTGAGCTTCTGCATCCCTCGCTTGAGCCTCTGCATCCCTCTCTTAAGCCTTTGCATCACTCTCTTAAGCCTCTGCATCACTCTCGTAAGCCTCTGCATCACTCTCTTGAGCCTCTGCATCCCTCTCTTGAGCCTCTGCATCACTCACTACAGCCTCTTCATCCCTCTCTTGAGCCTCTGCAACACTCTCTTCAGCCTCTGCATCACTCTCTTAAGCCTCTAAATCCCTCTCTTGAGGCCTCTGCATAACTCTCTCGAGCCTCTGCATCACTCTCTTGAGCCCCTGCATCGCTCTCTTAAACCTTTGCATCCATCTCTTGATCCTCTGCATCACTCTCTTGAACCTCTGCATCATTCTCTTGAGCCTCTACATCCTTCTCATAAGCCTTTACATCATTCTCTTGAGCCCCTGCATCACTCTCGAGCCTCTGCATCACTCTCTTTAGCCTCTGCATCTCTCTCGTCAGCCTCTGCATCGCTCTCTTGATCCTCTGCATCACTCTCTTCAGCCTCTGCATCATTCATTTGAGCCTCTGCATCCCTCTCTTAGGCCTCTACGTCATTCTCTTGAGCCACTGCATCCCTCTCTTGAGCCTTTGCATCACTCTCTTTAGCCTCTGCATCCCTCTCTTGATCCTCTGCATCCCTCTCTTGAGCCTGTTCATCCCTCTCTTGAGCCTCTGCATCCCTCTCTTGAGCCTCTGCACCACTCTCTTAAGCCTCTGCATCACTCTCGTAAGCCTCTGCATCACTCTCGTAAACCTCTGAATCACTCTCATGAGCCTCTCTATCACTCTCTTGAGCCCCTGCATCCCTCTATTGAGCCTCGGCATCACTCTCCTGAGCCTCTGCATCACCCTCTAAAGCCTCTGCATCCCTCTTTTGAGCAACTGCATCTCTTTCTTTAGCCTCTGCATCCCTTTCTTGATCCTCTGCATCTCTCTCTCTTGAACTCCTCCATCCCTCTCATGAGCCTTTGCATCCTTCTCTTGAGCCTTTGCATCACTCGCTTAAGCCTCAACATCCTTCTCTTGAGCCTCTGCATCACTCTCAAGTGCATCATTCTCCTATGCCTCTGCATCACTCACTTGAGCTTCTGCATCACTCTCTTGAGCCTCTGCATCACTCACTACAGCCTCTTCATCCCTCTCTTGAGCCTCTGCAACACTCTCTTCAGCCTCTGCATCACTCTCTTAAGCCTCTAAATCCCTCTCTTGAGGCCTCTGCATAACTCTCTCGAGCCTCTGCATCACTCTCTTGAGCCCCTGCATCGCTCTCTTAAACCTTTGCATCCATCTCTTGATCCTCTGCATCACTCTCTTGAACCTCTGCATCATTCTCTTGAGCCTCTACATCCTTCTCATAAGCCTTTACATCATTCTCTTGAGCCCCTGCATCACTCTCGAGCCTCTGCATCACTCTCTTTAGCCTCTGCATCTCTCTCGTCAGCCTCTGCATCGCTCTCTTGATCCTCTGCATCACTCTCTTCAGCCTCTGCATCATTCATTTGAGCCTCTGCATCCCTCTCTTAGGCCTCTACGTCATTCTCTTGAGCCACTGCATCCCTCTCTTGAGCCTTTGCATCACTCTCTTTAGCCTCTGCATCCCTCTCTTGATCCTCTGCATCCCTCTCTTGAGCCTGTTCATCCCTCTCTTGAGCCTCTGCATCCCTCTCTTGAGCCTCTGCACCACTCTCTTAAGCCTCTGCATCACTCTCGTAAGCCTCTGCATCACTCTCGTAAACCTCTGAATCACTCTCATGAGCCTCTCTATCACTCTCTTGAGCCCCTGCATCCCTCTATTGAGCCTCGGCATCACTCTCCTGAGCCTCTGCATCACCCTCTAAAGCCTCTGCATCCCTCTTTTGAGCAACTGCATCTCTTTCTTTAGCCTCTGCATCCCTTTCTTGATCCTCTGCATCTCTCTCTCTTGAACTCCTCCATCCCTCTCATGAGCCTTTGCATCCTTCTCTTGAGCCTTTGCATCACTCGCTTAAGCCTCAACATCCTTCTCTTGAGCCTCTGCATCACTCTCAAGTGCATCATTCTCCTATGCCTCTGCATCACTCACTTGAGCTTCTGCATCACTCTCTTGAGCCTCTGCATCCCTCTCTTAAGCCTCTGCATCACTCTCTTAAGCCTCTGCATCACTCTGTTTAGCCTCTGCATCACTCTCTTGAGCCTCTGCATCACTCTCTTGAGCCTCTGTATCACTCTCCTAAGCCTCTACATCACTCTCCTAAGCCCCTGCATCACTCTCTTGATCCTCTGCATCACTCTCTTGAGCCTCTGCATCAATCTCTTGAGCCTTTGCATCACTCTCTTGAGCCTCTGCATCTCTCTCTTAAGCCTCGGCAACACTCTCTTGAGCCTCTGCATCACTCCCTTAAGCCTCTGCGACCCACTCTTGAGCCTCTGCATCCCTCTGTTAAGCCTCTGCATCCCTCTCTTGAGCCTCTGCAACACTCTTCAGCCTCTACATCACTCTCCTGAGCCTCTGCATCCCTCTCTTAAGCCTCTGCAACACTCTCTTCAGCCTCTGCATCACTCTCTTCAGCCTCTGCATCATTCTCTTGAGCCTTTGCATCACTCTCTTGAGACTCTGCATCCCTCTCTTAAGCCTCTGCAACACTCTCTTCAGCCTCTGCATCACTCTCTTCAGCCTCTGCATTACTCTCTTGAGCCTTTGCATCACTCTCTTGAGCCTGTGCATCACTCTCTTAAGCCTCTGCAACACTCTCTTCAGCCTCTGCATCACTCTCTTAAGCCTCTGCATCGCTTTTTTGAGCCTCTGCATCACTTTCTTAAGCCTTTGCATCCTTTTCTTGAGCCTCTGCATCACTCTCTTGAACTCTTGCATCCCTCTCATGAGCCTCTGCATCCCTCTCCTGAGCCTTTGCATCACTCTCTTAAGCCTCTGCATCCCTCTCTTGTGCCTCTGCATCCCTCACTTGAGCGTCTGCATCCCTCTCTTCAGCCCCTGCATCCCTCTCTTGAGCCACTGCATCCCTCGCTTGAGCCTCTGCATCATTCTCTTGAGCCTCTACATCCTTCTCATAAGCCTCTACATCATTCTCTTGAGCCCCTGCATCACTCTTGAGCCTCTGCATCACTCTCTTTAGCCTCTGCATCTCTCTCTTCAGCCTCTGCATCACTCTGTTGATCCTCTGCATCACTCTCTTGAGCCTCTGCATCATTCTCTTGAGCCTCTGCATCCCTCTCTTAGGCCTCTACATCATTGTCTTGAGCCTCTGCATCCCTCTCTTGAGCATTTGCATCACTCTCTAAAGCCTCTGCATCCCTCGTTTGAGCCTCTGCATCCCTCTCTTGATCCTCTGCATCCCACTCTTCAGACTGTTCATCCCTCTCTTGAGCCTCTGCATCCCTCTCTTGAGCCTCTGCACCACTCTCTTAAGCCTCTGCATCACTCTCGTAAGCCTCTGCATCACTCTCTGAAGCCTCTGCATCACTCTCGTAAACCTTTGAATCACTCTCATGAGCCTCTCTATCACTCTCTTGAGCCCCTGCATCCCTCTATTTAGCCTCTGCATCACTCTCTTGAGCCTCTGTATCACCCTCTTAAGCCTCCGCATCCCTCTTTTGAGCCTCTGCATCTCTTTCGTAAGCCTCTGCATCCCTTTCATGAACCTTTGCATCTCTCTCTTGAACTTTTCCATCCATCTCAGGAGCCTTTGCATCCTTCTCTTGAGCCTTTGCATCACTCGCTTAAGCCTCAACATCCCTCGCTTGAGCCTCTGCATCCCTCTCCTAAACCTCTGCATCACTCTCTTGAGCCTTTGCATCACTCTCTTGAGCCTCTGCATCTCTCTCATAAGCCTCTGCAACACTCTCTTCAGCCTCTGCATCACTCTCTTAAGCCTCTGCATCGCATTTTTGAGCCTCTGCATCACTTTCTTAAGCCTTTGCATCCCTTTCGTGAGCCTCTGCATCACTCTCTTGAACTCCTGCATCCCTCTCATGAGCCTCTGCATCCCTCTCCTGAGCCTTTGCGTCTCTCTATTAAGCCTCTGCATCCCTCTCATGAGCCTCTGCGTCACTCTCAAGAGCCTCTGCATCCCTCACTAGAGCGTCTGCATCCCTCTCTTGAGCCCCTGCATCCCTCTCTTGAGCCTCTGCATCCCTCGCTTGAGCCTCTGCATCACTCTCTTAAGCCTTTGCATCACTCTCTTAAGCCTCTGCATCACTCTCGTAAACCTCTGAATTACTTTCTTGAGCCTCTGCATCACCCTCTTAAGCCTCTGCATTACTCTCTTGATCCTCTGCATCCATCTCCTAAGCCTTTGCATCACTCTCTTAAGCCTCTGCATCACTCTCTTGAGCCTCTGCATCCCTCTCTTGAGCCTCTGCATCACTCTTTTCAGCCTCTTCATCCCTCTCTTGAGCCTCTGCAACACTCTCTTCAGCCTCTGCATCACTCTCTTAAGCCTCTGAATCCCTCTCTTGAGGCCTCTGCATAACTCTCTCGAGCCTCTGCATCACTCTCTTGAGCCCCTGCATCGCTCTCTTAAACCTTTGCATCCCTCTCTTGATCCTCTGCATCACTCTCTTGAGCCTCTGCATCATTCTCTTGAGCCTCTACATCCTTCTCATAAGCCTCTACATCATTCTCTTGAGCCCCTGCATCACTCTGGAGCCTCTGCATCACTCTCTTTAGCCTCTGCATCTCTCTCTTCAGCCTCTGCATCACTCTCTTGATCCTCTGCATCACTCTCTTCAGCCTCTGAATCATTCTCTTGAGCCTCTGCATCCCTCTCTTGAGCCTTTGCATCACTCTCTTAAGCCTCTGCTTCCCTCTCTTGAGCCTCTGCATCCCTCTCTTGATCCTCTGCATCCCTCTCTTCAGCCATTTCATCCCTCTCTTGAGCCTCTGCATCCCTCTCTTGAGCCTCTGCACCACTCTCTTAAGCCTCTGCATCACTCTCGTAAGCCTCTGCATCACTCTCTTAAGCCTCTGCATCACTCTCGTAAGCCTTTGCATCACCCTCTTAAGCCTCTGCATTACTCTCTTGAGCCTCTGCGTCCCTCTCGTAAGCCTCTGCCTCACTCTCCTAAGCCTCTGCATCACTCTCTTGAGCCTCTGCATCACTCTCTTCAGCCTCTTCATCCCTCTCTTGAGCCTCTGCATCACTCTCTTAAGCCTCTGAATCCCTCTCTTGAGGCCTCTGCATAACTCTCTCGAGCCTCTGCATCACTCTCTTGAGCCTCTGCATCACTCTCTTAAACCTATGCATCACTCTCTTGATCCTCTGCATCACTCCCTTGAGCCTCTGCATCATTCTCTTGAGCCTCTACATCCTTCTCGTAAGCATCTACATCATTCTCTTGAGCCCTTGCATCACTCTTTTGATCCTCTGCATCACTCTATTGAGCCTCTGCATCATTCTGTTGAGCCTCTGCATCCCTCTCTTCAGCCTCTACATCATTCTCTTGAGCCTCTGCATCCCTCTCCTGAGCCTTTGCATCACTCTCTTAAGCCTTTGCATCCCTCTCTTGAGCCTCTGCATCCCTTTCTTGAGCCTCTGCATCCCTCTTTTGAGCCTGTTCATCCCTTTATTGAGCATCTGCATCCCTCTCTTGAGCCTCTGCACCACTCTCTTAAACCTCTGCATCACTCTCGTAAGCCTCTGCATCACTCTGGTAAACCTCTGAATCACTCACTTGAGCCTCTCTATCACTCTCTTGAGCCCCTGAATCCCTCTATTGAGCCTCTGCATCACTCTCTTGAGCCTCTGCATCACCCTGTTAAGCCTCTGCATCCCTCTTTTTTTGCCTCTGCATCACTTTCTTAAGCCTCTGCATCCCTTTCATGAGCCTCCGCATCTCCCTCTTGAACTCCTCTATCCCTCTCATGAGCCTTTGCATCCATCTCCTGATGCCTTTGCATCACTTGCTTAAGCCTCTGCATCCCTCTCTTGAGCCTCTGCATCACTCTCAAGAGCCTATGCATCCCTCTCTTGAGCCTCTGCATCCCTCTCTTGCTCCTCTGCATCCCTCTCTTAAGCCTCTGCAATACTTTCTTCAGCCTCTGCATCACTCTCGTAAGCCTCTGCATCACTCTCTTGAGCCTCTGCGTAACTCTCTTGAGCCTCTGCAAAACTCTCTTGAGCCTCTGCATCCCTCTTTTAAGCCTCTGCATCTCTCTCTCTTAAGCCTCTGCATCACTCTCTTAGGCCTCTGAATCACTCTCTTGAGCCTCTGCATAAATTTTTTGAGCCCCTGCATCCCTCTCTCAAGCCTCTGCATCACTCTCTTGAGCCTCTGCATCCCTCTCTTGAGCCTCTTCATCACTCTTTTCAGCCTCTGTATAATTCTCTTGAGCCCCTGCATCCCTCTCTCAAGCCTCTACATCGATTTTTTCAGCCACTTCATCCCACTCTTGAGACTCTGTAACACTCTCTTCAGCCTCTGCATCATTCTCTTAAGCCTCTGAATCACTATCTTGATCCTCTGCATTACTCTCTTGAGCCCCTGCAACCCTCTCTCAAGCCTCTGCATCACACTCTTGAGCCTCTGCATCCCTCTCTTGAGCCTCTTCATCCCTCTCTTGAGCCTCTGCATCACTCTCTTCAGTCTCTTCATCCCTCTCTTGAGCCTCTGCAACACTCTCTTCAGCCTATGCATCACTCTCGTAAGCCTCTAAATCACTCTCTCGAGCCTCTGCATCACTCTCTTGATCCTCTGCATCACTCTCTTGAGCCCCTGCATCACTCTCTTGATCCTCTGCATCACTCTCATCACTCTCCTGAACTCCTGCATCCCTCTCATGAGCCTCTGCATCACTCTCTTGAGGCTCTGTATCACTCTTTTGGTCCTCTGCTTCCATCTCGTAAGCCTCTGCAACACTCTCTTCAGTCTCTGCATCACTCTTTTAAGCCTCTGCATCCCTCTCCTGATCATCTTCATCAATCTCGTAAGCCTCTGCATCCCTCTCTTGAGCCTCTGCATCACTCTCTTAAGCCTCTGCATCACTCTCTTGAGCCCCTGCATCCCTCTCTCAAGCCTCTGCATCACTCTCTTGAGCCTCTGCATCCCTCTCTTGAGCCTTTGCATCACTCTCTTCAGCCTCTTCATCCCTCTCTTGAGCCTCTGCAACACTCTCTTCAGCCTCTGCATCACTCTCTTAAGCCTCTGAATCCCTGTCTCGAGGCCTCTGCAGAACTCTCTCGAGCCTCTGCATCACTCTCTTGATTCTCTGCATCACTCTCGTAAGCCTGTGAATCACTCGCGTGAGCCTCTGAATCACTCTCTTGAGCCTCTTCATCCCTCTCTTAAGCCTCTGCATCCCTCTCTTCAGCCTCTGCATCACTCTCTAAAGCCTCTGCATCTCTCTCCTGAGCCTCTGCTTCCCTCTCTTGAGCCTCTGCATCATTCTCTTGAGCCTTTGCATCACTCTCTTGAGCCTCTGCATCCCTCTCTAAAGCCTCTGCAACACTCTCTTCAGAATCTGCATCACTCTCTTCAGCCTCTGCATCACTCTCTTGAGCCTTTGCATCACTCTCCTGAGCCTGTGCATCACTCTCTTAAGCCTCTGCAACACTCTCTTCAACCTATGCGGCATTCTCTTAAGCCTCTGCTTCGCTTTTTTGAGCCTCTGCATCACTTTCTTAAGCCTTTGCATCCCTTTCTTGAGCCTCTGCATCACTCTCTTGAACTCTTGCATCCCTCTCATGAGCCTCTGCATTCCTCTCCTGAGCCTTTGCATCACTCTCTTAAGCCTCTGCATCCCTCTCTTGTGCCTCTGCATCCCTCACTTGAGCGTCTGCATCCCTCTCTTCAGCCCCTGCATCCCTCTCTTGAGCCTCTGCACCCTCGCTTGAGCCTCTGCATCATTCTCTTGAGCCTCTACATCCTTCTCATAAGCCTCTACATCATTCTCTTGAGACCCTGCATCACTCTTGAGCCTCTGCATCACTCTCTTTAGCCTCTGCATCTCTCTCTTCAGCCTCTGCATCACTCTCTTGATCCTCTGCATCACTCTCTTCAGCCTATGCATCATTCTCTTGAGCCTCTGCATCCCTCTCTTAGGCCTCTACATCATTGTCTTGAGCCTCTGCATCCCTCTCTTGAGCATTTGCATCACTCTCTAAAGCCTCTGCATCCCTCGTTTGAGCCTCTGCATCCCTCTCTTGATCCTCTGCATCCCACTCTTCAGACTGTTCATCCCTCTCTTGAGCCTCTGCATCCCTCTCTTGAGCCTCTGCACCACTCTCTTAAGCCTCTGCATCACTCTCGTAAGCCTCTGCATCACTCTCCTAAGCCTCTGCATCACTCTCGTAAACCTTTGAATCACTCTCATGAGCCTCTCTATCACTCTCTTGAGCCCCTGCATCCCTCTATTGAGCCTCTGCATCACTCTCTTGAGCCTCTGTATCACCCTCTTAAGCCTCTGCATCCCTCTTTTGAGCCTCTGCATCTCTTTCGTAAGCCTCTGCATCCCTTTCATGAACCTTTGCATCTCTCTCTTGAACTTTTCCATCCATCTCATGAGCCTTTGCATCCTTCTCTTGAGCCTTTGCATCACGCGCTTAAGCCTCTGCATCCCTCTCATAAGCCTCTGCAACACTCTCTTCAGCCTCTGCATCACTCTCTTACGCCTCTGCATCGCATTTTTGAGCCTCTGCATCACTTTCTTAAGCCTTTGCATCCATTTCTTGAGCCTCTGCATCACTCTCTTGAACTCCTGCATCCCTCTCATGAGCCTCTGCATCCCTCTCCTGAGCCTTTGCATCTCTCTCTTAAGCCTCTGCATCCCTCTCATGAGCCTCTGCGTCACTCTCAAGAGCCTCTGCATCCCTCACTTGAGCGTCTGCATCCCTCTCTTGAGCCCCTGCATCCCTCTCTTGAGCCTCTGCATCCCTCGCTTGAGCCTCTGCATCCCACTCTTAAGCCTTTGCATCACTCTCTTAAGCCTCTGCATCACTCTCGTAAGCCTCTGAATTACTCTCTTGAGCCTCTGCATCACCCTCTTAAGCCTCTGCATTACTCTCTTGATCCTCTGCATCCATCTCCTAAGCCTTTGCATCACTCTCTTAAGCCTCTGCATCACTCTCTTGAGCCTCTGCATCCCTCTCCTGAGCCTCTGCATCACTCACTTCAGCCTCTGCATCACTCTCTTAAGCCTCTGAATCCCTCTCTTGAGGCCTCTGCATAACTCTCTCGAGCCTCTGCATCACTCTCTTGAACCCCTGCATCGCTCTCTTAAACCTTTGCATCCCTCTCTTTATCCTCTGCATCACTCTCTTGAGCCTCTGCATCATTCTCTTGAGCTTCTACATCCTTCTCATAAGCCTCTACATCATTCTCTTGAGCCCCTGCATCACTCTGGAGCCTCTGCATCACTCTCTTTAGCCTCTGCATCTCTCTCTTCAGCCTCTGCATCACTCTCTTGATCCTCTGCATCACTCTCTTCAGCCTCTGAATCATTCTCTTGAGCCTCTGCATCCCTCTCTTTGGCCTCTACATCATTCTCTTGAGCCTCTTCATCCCTCTCTTGAGCCTTTGCATCACTCTCTTAAGCCTCTGCTTCCCTCTCTTGAGCCTCTGCATCCATCTCTTGATCCTCTGCATCCCTCTCTTCAGCCTGTTCATCCCTCTCTTGAGCCTCTGCACCACTCTCTTAAGCCTCTGCATCACTCTCGTAAGCCTCTGCATCACTCTCTTAAGCCTCTGCATCACTCTCGTAAGCCTTTGCATCACCCTCTTAAGCCTCTGCATTACTCTCTTGAGCCTCTGCGTCCCTCTCCTAAGCCTCTGCCTCACTCTCCTAAGCCTCTGCATCACTCTCTTGAGCCTCTGCATCACTCTCTTCAGCCTCTTCATCCCTCTCTTGAGCCTCTGCATCACTCTCTTAAGCCTCTGAATCCCTCTCTTGAGGCCTCTGCATAACTCTCTCGAGATTCTGCATCATTCTCTTGAGCCTCTGCATCACTCTCTTAAACCTATGCATCACTCTCTTGATCCTCTGCATCACTCCCTTGAGCCTCTGCATCATTCTCTTGAGCCTCTACATCCTTCTCTTAAGCCTCTACATCATTCTCTTGAGCCCTTGCATCACTCTTTTGATCCTCTGCATCACTCTCTTGAGCCTCTGCATCATTCTGTTGAGCCTCTGCATCCCTCTCCTGAGCCTTTGCATCACTCTCTTAAGCCTTTGCATCCCTCTCTTGAGCCTCTGCATCCCTTTCTTGAGCCTCTGCATCCCTCTTTTGAGCCTGTTCATCCCTCTATTGAGCATCTGCATCCCTCTCTTGAGCCTCTGCACCACTTTCTTAAACCTCTGCATCACTCTCCTAAGCCTCTGCATCACTCTGGTAAACCTCTGAATCACTCACTTGAGCCTCTCTATCACTCTCTTGAGCCCCTGAATCCCTCTATTGAGCCTCTGCATCACTCTCTTGAGCCTCTGCATCACCCTGTTAAGCCTCTGCATCCCTCTCTTTTTGCCTCTGCATCACTTTCTTAAGCCTCTGCATCCCTTTCATGAGCCTCCGCATCTCTCTCTTGAACTCCTCCATCCCTCTCATGAGCCTTTGCATCCATCTCCAAATGCCTTTGCCTCACTTGCTAAAGCCTCTGCATCCCTCTCTTGAGCGTCTGCATCACTCTCAAGAGCCTATGCATCCCTCTCTTGTGCCTCTG
Organism: Procambarus clarkii; assembly: GCF_040958095.1. Lineage (NCBI taxonomy): Eukaryota > Metazoa > Arthropoda > Malacostraca > Decapoda > Cambaridae > Procambarus > Procambarus clarkii. Next base: position 13,999,859 of record NC_091234.1, read on the forward strand.
CATCCCTCACTTGAGCCTCTGCATCCCTCTCTTGAGCCCCTGCATCCCTCTCTTGAGCCTCTGCATCCCTCTCTTGCTCCTCTGCATCCCTCTCTTAAGCCTCTGCAATACTCTCTTCAGCCTCTGCATCACTCTCGTAAGCCTCTGCATCACTCTCTTGAGCCTCTGCATAACTCTCTTGAGCCTCTGCAAAACTCTCTTGAGCCTCTGCATCCCTCTTTTAAGCCTCTGCATCTCTCTCTCTTAAGCCTCTGCATCACTCTCTTAGGCCTCTGAATCACTGTCTTGAGCCTCTGCATAAATCTTTTGAGCCCCTGCATCCCTCTCTCAAGCCTCTGCATCACTCTCTTGAGCCTCTGCATCCCTCTCTTCAGCCTCTTCATCACTCTTTTCAGCCTCTGCATAATTCTCTTGAGCCCCTGCATCCCTCTCTCAAGCCTCTGCATCAATATTTTCAGCCTCTTCATCCCACTCATGAGACTCTGTAACACTCTCTTCAGCCTCTGCATCATTCTCTTAAGCCTCTGAATCACTATCTTGATCCTCTGCATTACTCTCTTGAGCCCCTGCATCCCTCTCTCAAGCCTCTGCATCACTCTCTTGAGCCTCTGCATCCCTCTCTTGAGCCTCTTCATCACTCTTTTCAGCCTCTGCATCACTCTCCTGAGCCTCTGTATCCCTCTCTTGAGCCTCTGCATCACTCTCTTCAGTCTCTTCATCCCTCTCTTGAGCCTCTGCAACACTCTCTTCAGCCTCTGCATCACTCTCGTAAGCCTCTGAATCACTCTCTCGAGCCTCTGCATCACTCTCTTGATCCTCTGCATCACTATCTTGAGCCCTTGCATCACTCTCTTGATCCTCTGCATCACTCTCATCACTCTCTTGAACTCCTGCATCCCTCTCCTGAGCCTCTGCATCACTCTCTTGAGGCTCTGTATCACTCTTTTGGGCCTGTGCTTCCATCTCGTAAGCCACTGCAACACTCTCTTCAGTCTCTGCATCACTCTTTTAAGCCTCTGCATCCCTCTCTTGATCATCTTCATCAATCTCGTAAGCCTCTGCATCCCTCTCTTGAGCCTCTGCATCACTCTCTTAAGCCTCTGCATCACTCTCTTGAGCCCCTGCATCCCTCTCTCAAGCCTCTGCATCTTTCTCTTGAGCCTCTGCATCCCTCTCTTGAGCCTCTGCATCACTCTCTTCAGCCTCTACATCCCTCTCTTGAGCCTCTGCAACACTCTCTTCAGCCTCTGCATCACTCTCTTAAGCCTCTGAATCCCTGTCTCGAGGCCTCTGCATAACTCTCTCGAGCCTTTTGCATCACTCTCTTCATTCTCTGCATCACTCTCGTAAGCCTCTGAATCACTCGCGTTAGCCTCTGAATCACTCTCTTGAGCCTCTGCATTCCTCTCTTAAGCCTCTGCATCCCTCTCTTAAGCCTCTGCATCACTCTCTTAAGCCTCTGCATCCCTCTCTTGATTCTCTGCATCACTCTCTTGAGCCTCTGCTTCCCTCTCCTGATCCTCTGCATCACTCTCTTGAGCCTCTGCATCACTCTCTTGATCGTCTGCATCACTCTCGTGAGCCTCTGCATCACTCTCTTGAGCCTCTCTATCACTCTCTTGAGCCTCTGCATCACTCGCATGAGCCTCTGCATCACTCACTTAAGCCTCTGCATCCCTATCTTGAGGTTATCTTGAGATGATTTCGGGGCTTTTTAGTGTCCCCGCGGCCCGGTCCTCGACTAGGCCTCCACCCCCAGGAAGCAGCCCGTGACAGCTTACTAACTCCCAGGTACCTATTTACTGCTAGGTAACAGGGGCATTCAGGGTGAATGAAACTTTGCCCCTTTGTTTCTGCCTCGTGCGGGAATCGATCCCGCGCCACAGAATTACGAGTCCTGCGCGCTATCCACCAGGCTACGAGAGCCCCTCTCTTGATTCTCTGCATCACTCTCTTGAGCCTTTGCATCATACTCTTGAGCCTCTGCATCCCTCTCTTAAGCCTCTACATCATTCTCTTGAGCCTCTTCATCACTCTCTTAAGCCTCTGCATCACTCTCTTAAGCCTCTGCCTTTCTCTCTTGAGCCTCTGCATCACTCTCTTGAGCCTCTGCATCCCTCTCTGGAGCCTCAGCATCCCTCTCTTGAGCCTTTTGCAGTACTCTCTTGAGCCTCTGCATCATTCTCTTGAGCCTCATCGTCTCTCTCTTAAGCCTCTGCATTACTCTCTTGAGCCTCTGCATCCCTCTAAAAAGCCTCTGCATCACTTTCTTGAGAATGTGCCCCCGTCTCTTGAGCCTCTGCATCACTCTCTTGAGCCTCTGCATCACTCTCTTAAACCTCTGCATCCCTCTCTTGATCCTCTGCATCACTCTCTTGAGCCTCTGCATCATTCTCTTGAGCCTCTGCATCCCTCTCTTAAGCCTCTGCATCACTCTCTTAAGCCTCTGAATCCCTCTCTTGAGGCCTCTGCATAACTCTCTCGAGCCTCTGCATCACTCTCTTGAGCCCCTGCATCGCTCTCTTAAACCTTTGCATCCCTCTCTTGAGCCTCTGCAACACTCTTCAGCCTCTACATCACTCTCTAAAGCCTCTGCATCCCTCTCCTGAGCCTCTGATTCCCTCTCTTGAGCCTCTGCATCATTCTCTTGAGCCTTTGCATCACTCTCTTGAGCCTGTGCATCACTCTCTTAAGCCTCTGCAACACTCTCTTCAGCCTCTGCATCACTCTCTTAAGCCTCTGCATCGCTTTTTTGAGCCTCTGCATCACTTTCTTAAGCCTTTGCATCCCTTTCTTGAGCCTCTACATCACTCTCTTGAACTCTTGCATCCCTCTCATGAGCCTCTGCATCCCTCTCCTGAGCCTTTGCATCACTCTCGTAAGCCTCTGCATCACTCTCTTGTGCCTCTGCATCCCTCACTTGAGCGTGTGCATCCCTCTCTTCAGCCCCTGCATCCCTCTCTTGAGCCTCTGCATCCCTCGCTTGAGCCTCTGCATCATTTTCTTGAGCCTCTACATCCTTCTCTTAAGGCTCTACATCATTCTCTTGAACCCCTGCATCACTCTCTTGAGCCTCTGCATCACTCTCTTTAGCCTTTGCATCTCTCTCTTCAGCCTCTGCATCACTCTCTTGATCCTCTGCATCACTCTCTTGAACCTCTGCTTCACTCTCATGAGCCTTTGCATCACTTTCTTGAGCCTCTGCATCACTCACTTTAGCCTCTACATCATTCTCCTGTGCCTCTGCATCACTCTCTTGAACCTCTGCATCACTCTCATAAGCCTCTGCATCACTCTGTTGAGCCTCTGCATCACTTTCTTGACCCTCTACATCCCTCTCTTGAGCCTCTGCATCCCTCTCTTACGCCTCTGCATCACTCTCTTGAGCCTTTGCATCACTCTCTTGAGCCTCTGCTTCCCTCTCTTAAGCCTCTGCAACATTCTCTACAGCCTCTGCATCACTCTCTTAAGCCTCTGCATCCCTCTCTTGAGCCTCTGCATTCCTCTCTTAAACCTCTGCATCACTCTCTTGAGCCTTTGCATCACTCTCTTGAGCCTCTGCACCCCTCTCATAAGCCTCTGCAACACTCTCTTCAGCCTCTGCATCACTCTTTTAAGCCTCTGCATCGCTTTTTTGAGCCTCTGCATCACTTTCTTAAGCCTTTGCATCCCTTTCTTGAGCCTCTGCATCACTCTCTTGAACTCCTGCATCCCTCTCATGAGCCTCTGCATCCCTCTTCTGATCCTTTGCATCACTCTCTTAAGCCTCTGCATCCCTCTCATGAGCCTCTACGTCACTCTCAAGAGCCTCTGCATCGCTCACTTGAGCGTCTGCATCCCTCTCTTGAGCCCCTGCATCCCTCTCTTGAGCCTCTGCATCCCTCGCTTGAGCCTCTGCATCCCTCTCTTAAGCCTTTGCATCACTCTCTTAAGCCTCTGCATCACTCTCTTAAGCCTCTGCATCACTCTCTTGAGCCTCTGCATCCCTCTCTTGAGCCTCTGCATCACTCACTACAGCCTCTTCATCCCTCTCTTGAGCCTCTGCAACACTCTCTTCAGCCTCTGCATCACTCTCTTAAGCCTTTGAATCCCTCTCTTGAGGCCTCTGCATAACTCTCTCGAAGGTCTGCATCACTCTCTTGAGCCCCTGCATCGCTCTCTTAAACCTTTGCATCCATCTCTTGATCCTCTGCATCACTCTCTTGAACCTCTTCATCATTCTCTTGAGCCTCTACATTCTTCTCATAAGCCTCTACATCAATCTTTTGAGCCCCTGCATCACTCTCGAGCCTCTGCATCACTCTCTTTAGCCTCTGCATCTCTCTCGTCAGCCTCTGCATCGCTCTCTTGATCCTCTGCATCACTCTCTTCAGCCTCTGCATCATTCATTTGAGCCTCTGCATCCCTCTCTTAGGCTTCTACGTCATTCTCTTGAGCCTCTGCATCCCTCTCTTGAGCCTTTGCATCACTCTCTTTAGCCTCTGCATCCCTCTCTTGATCCTCTGCATCCCTCTCTTGAGCCTGTTCATCCCTCTCTTGAGCCTCTGCATACCTCTCTTGAGCCTCTGCACCACTCTCTTTAGCCTCTGCAACACTCTCGTAAGCCTCTGCATCACTCTCGTAAACCTCTGAATCACTCTCGTAAACCTCTGAATCACTCTCATGAGCCTTTCTATCACTCTCTTGAGCCCCTGCATCCCTCTATTGAGCCTCTGCATCACTCTCCTGAGCCTCTGCATCACCCTCTTAAGCCTCTGCATCCCTCTTTTGAGCCTCTGCATCTCTTTCTTTAGCCTCTGCATCCCTTTCTTGAGCCTCTGCATCTCTCTCTCTTGAACTCCTCCATCCCTCTCATGAGCCTTTGCATCCTTCTCTTGAGCCTTTGCATCACTCGCTTAAGTCTCAACATCCTTCTCTTGAGCCTCTGCATCACTCTCAAGTGCATCATTCTCCTATGCCTCTGCATCACTCTCTTGAGCTTCTGCATCACTCTCTTGAGCCTCTGCATCCCTCTCTTAAGCCTCTGCATCACTCTCTTAAGCCTCTGCATCACTCTGTTTAGCCTCTGCATCACTCTCTTGAGCCTCTGCATCACTCTCTTGAGCCTCTGTATCACTCTCCTAAGCCTCTACATCACTCTCCTTAGCCCCTGCATCACGCTCTTGATCCTCTGCATCACTCTCTTGAGCCTCTGCATCACTCTCTTGAGCCTTTGCATCACTCTCTTGAGCCTCTGCATCTCTCTCTTAAGCCTCGGCAACACTCTCTTGAGCCTCTGCATCACTCTCTTAAGCCTCTGCGACCCTCTCTTGAGCCTCTGCATCCCTCTCTTGATCCTCTGCATCCCTCTCTTCAGCCTGTGCATCCCTTTCTTGAGCCTCTGCATCACTCTCTTGAACTCCTGCATCCCTCTCATGAGCCTCTGCATCCCTCTCCTGAGCCTTTGCATCTCTCTCTTAAGCCTCTGCATCCCTCTCATGAGCCTCTGCGTCACTCTCAAGAGCCTCTGCATCCCTCACTTGAGCGTCTGCATCCCTCTCTTGAGCCCCTGCATCCCTCTCTTGAGCCTCTGCATCCCTCGCTTGAGCCTCTGCATCCCTCTCTTAAGCCTTTGCATCACTCTCTTAAGCCTCTGCATCACTCTCGTAAGCCTCTGAATTACTCTCTTGAGCCTCTGCATCACCCTCTTAAGCCTCTGCATTACTCTCATGATCCTCTGCATCCATCTCCTAAGCCTTTGCATCACTCTCTTAAGCCTCTGCATCACTCTCTTGAGCCTCTGCATCCCTCTCTTGAGCCTCTGCATCACTCACTTCAGCCTCTTCATCCCTCTCTTGAGCCTCTGCAACACTCTCTTCAGCCTCTGCATCACTCTCTTAAGCCTCTGAATTACTCTCTTGAGCCCCTGCATCGCTCTCTTAAACCTTTGCATCCCTCTCTTGATCCTCTGCATCCATCTCCTAAGCCTCTGCATCACTCTCTCGAGCCTCTGCATAATTCTCTTGAGCCCCTGCATCCCTCTCTTGATCTTCTGCATCCCTCTCTTGATCCTCTGCATCACTCTCTTGAGCCTCTGCATCTCTCTCTTCAGCCTCTGCTTCACTCTCTTGATCCTCTGCATCACTCTCTTCAGCCTCTGAATCATTCTCTTGAGCCTCTGCATCCCTCTCTTGAGCCTGTGCATCACTCTCTTAAGCCTCTGCTTCCCTCTCTTGAGCCTCTGCATCCCTCTCTTGATCCTCTGCATCCCTCTCTTCAGCCTGTTCATCCCTCTCTTGAGCCTCTGCATCCCTCTCTTGAGCCTCTGCACCACTCTCTTAAGCCTCTGCATCACTCTCGTAAGCCTCTGCATCACTCTCTTAAGCCTCTGCATCACTCTCGTAAGCCTTTGCATCACCCTCTTAAGCCTCTGCATTACTCTCTTGAGCCTCTGCGTCCCTCTCCTAAGCCTCTGCCTCACTCTCCTAAGCCTCTGCATCACTCTCTTGAGCCTCTGCATCACTCTCTTCAGCCTCTTCATCCCTCTCTTGAGCCTCTGCATCACTCTCTTAAGCCTCTGAATCCCTCTCTTGAGGCCTCTGCATAACTCTCTCGAGCCTCTGCATCACTCCCTTGAGCCTCTGCATCATTCTCTTGAGCCTCTACATCCTTCTCTTAAGCCTCTACATCATTCTCTTGAGCCCTTGCATCACTCTTTTGATCCTCTGCATCACTCTCTTGAGCCTCTGCATCATTCTGTTGAGCCTCTGCATCCCTCTCTTAAGCCTCTACATCATTCTCTTGAGCCTCTGCATCCCTCTCCTGAGCCTTTGCATCACTCTCTTAAGCCTTTGCATCCCTCTCTTGAGCCTCTGCATCCCTTTCTTGAGCCTCTGCATCCCTCTTTTGAGCCTGTTCATCCCTCTATTGAGCATCTGCATCCCTCTCTTGAGCTTCTGCACCACTCTCTTAAGCCACTGCGTCACTCTCGTAAGCCTCTGCATCACTCTGGTAAACCTCTGAATCACTCACTTGAGCCTCTCTATCACTCTCTTGAGCCCCTGAATCCCTCTATTGAGCCTCTGCATCACTCTCTTGAGCCTCTGCATCACCCTGTTAAGCCTCTGCATCCCTCTTTTTTTGCCTCTGCATCACTTTCTTAAGCCTCTGCATCCCTTTCATGAGCCTCCGCATCTCTCTCTTGAACTCCTCCATCCCTCTCATGAGCCTTTGCATCCATCTCCTGATGCCTTTGCATCACTTGCTTAAGACTCTGCATCCCTCTCTTGAGCCTCTGCATCACTCTCAAGAGCCTATGCATCCCTCTCTTTTGCCTCTGCATCCCTCACTTGAGCCTCTGCATCCCTCTCTTGAGCCCCTGCATCCCTCTCTTTAGCCTCTACATCCCTCTCTTGCTCCTCTGCATCCCTCTCTTAAGCCTCTGCAATACTCTCTTCAGCCTCTGCATCACTCTCGTAAGCCTCTGCATCACTCTCTTGAGCCTCTGCATAACTTTCTTGAGCCTCTGCAAAACTCTCTTGAGCCTCTGCATCCCTCTTTTAAGCCTCTGCATCTCTCTCTCTTAAGCCTCTGCATCACTCTCTTAGGCCTCTGAATCACTCTCTTGATCCTCTGCATAAATCTTTTGAGCCCCTGCATCCCTCTCTCAAGCCTCTGCATCACTCTCTTGAGCCTCTGCATCCCTCTCTTGAGCCTCTTCATCACTCTTTTCAGCCTCTGCATAACTCTCTTGAGCCCCTGCATCCCTCTCTCAAGCCTCTGCATCAATCTTTTCAGCCTCTTCATCCCACTCTTGAGACTCTGTAACACTCTCTTCATCCTCTGCATCATTCTCTTAAGCCTCTGAATCACTATCTTGATCCTCTGCATTACTCTCTTGAGCCCCTGCATCCCTCTCTCATGCCTCTGCATCACTCTCTTGAGCCTCTGCATCCCTCTCTTGAGCCTCTTCCTCACTCTTTTCAGCATCTTCATCACTCTCCTGAGCCTCTGTATCCCTCACTTGAGCCTCTGCATCACTCTCTTCATTCTCTTTATCCCTCTCTTGAGCCTCTGCAACACTCTCTTCAGCCTCTGCATCACTCTCGTAAGCCTCTGAATCACTCTCTCGAGCCTCTGCATCACTCTCTTGATCCTCTGCATCCCTCTCATGAGCCTCTGCATCACTCTCTTGAGGCTCTGTATCACTCTTTTGGGCCTCTGCTTCCATCTCGTAAGCCTCTGCATCCCTCTCTTGATCTTCTTCATCAATCTCGAAAGCCTCTGCATCCCTCTCTTGAGCCTCTGCATAACTCTCTTGAGCCTCTGTAACACTCACTTGAACCTCTGCATCCTTCTTTTAAGCCTCTGCATCTCTCTCTTAAGCCTCTGCATCACTCTCTTAGGCCTCTGAATCACAGAGGAAGCAGAGGCCCAGCCTCTGATTCAGAGGCTGAAGCGAGTGTTGCAGAGGCATAAGAGAGGGATGCAGAGGCTCAAGAGAGTAATGCAAAGGCTTAAGAGAGTGATGCAGAGGCTTAAGAGAGGGATGCAGAGGCTCAAGAGAGGGATGTAGAGGCTCAAGAGAGTGATGCAGAGGCTCAAGAGAGGGATGCAGAGGCTGAAGAGAGAGATGCAAAGGCTTAGGAGAGTGATGGAGAGGTTCAAGAGAGTGATGCAGAGGCTTAAGAGAGGAATGCAGAGGCTGAAGAGAATGATGTAGAGGCTTACGAGAGGGATGCAGAGGCTGAAGAGAATGATGCAGAGCTTAAGAGAGAGATGCAGAGGCTCAAGAGAGTGATGGAGAGGCTCACGAGAGTGATGCAGAGGATCAACAGAGTGATTCAGAGGCTTACGAGAGTGATGTAGGGGCTTAAGAGAGTGATGCAGAGGCTTAAGAGAGTGATGCAGAGGCTCAAGAGAGGGATGCAGGGGCTCAAGAGAGGGATGCAGAGGCTCAAGTGAGGGAAGCAGAGGCACAAGAGAGGGATGCAGAGGCTCTTGAGAGTGAAGCAGAGGCTCAAGAGAGGGATGCAGAGGCTCAGGAGAGTGATGCAAAGGCTCAAGTGAGGGATGCAGAGGCTCATGAGAGGGATGAAGAGGCACAAGAAAGGGATGCAGAGGCTCAAGTGAGGGAAGCAGAGGCACAAGAGAGGGATGCAGAGGCTCTTGAGAGTGACGCGGAGGCTCAAGAGAGGGATGCAGAGGCTCAGGAGAGTGATGCAAAGGCTCAAGTGAGGGATGCAGAGGCTCATGAGAGGACGAAGAGGCAGAAGAGAGGAATGCAGAGCCTCTTGGGAGTGATGCAGAGGCTCAGGAGATGGATGCAGAGGCTTAAAGAGAGTGATTCAGAGGCTTACGAGAGTGATACAAAGGCTTAAGAGAGTGATGCAGAGGCTTAAGAAAGTGATGCAAAGGCTCAAAAGAGGGAAGCAGAGGCTTAAACGGGTGATGCAGAGGCTCAAGAGAGTGATGCAGAGGCTCAAGAGAGGGATGCAGGGGCTCAAGAGAGTGATGCAGAGGCTCAATAGAGTTATTCAGAGGCTTATGAGAGTGATTCAGAGGCTTAAGAGAGTGATGCAGAGACTTATGAGAATGATGCAAAGATCAGAGAGGGAAGCAGAGGCTTAAGAGAGTGATGCAGAGGCTGAAGAGGGTAAGGCAGAGGCTCTAAAGAGTGATGCAGAGGTTCAAGAAAGTGATGCAGGTGCTCAAGAGAGTGATGCAGAGGAACAAGAGAGTGGTGCAGAGGCTCGAGAGAGTGATTCAGATGCTTACGAGAGTGATGCAGAGAATCAAGAGAGTGATGCAGAGGCTCGAGAGAGTTATGCAGAGGCTTAAGAGGGGGATGCAAAGGCTCAAGAGAGGGATGAAGAGACTAAAGAGAGTGATGCAGAGGCTCGAGAGAGGGATACAGAGGCTCAAGAGAGTGATGCAGAGACTTAAGAGAGTGAGGCAGAGGCTTAGGAGAGGGATGCAGAGGCTCAAGAGAGTAAAGCAGAGGCTTAAGAGGGTGATGCAGAGGCTCAAAAGAGTGATGCAGAGGCTTGAGAGAGGGACGCAAGGGCTCAACACAGTGATTCAAATGCTTACGAGAGTGATGCAGAGGCTCATGGGAGGGATGCAGAGGCTTAAGAGAGGGATGCAGAGGCTCAAGAGAGGATGCAGAGGCTCAAGAGAATGATGCAGAGGCTCAAGTGAGGGAAGCAGAGGCACAAGAGAGGGATGCAGAGGCTCTTGAGAGTGACGCAGAGGCTCAAGAGTGGGATGCCGAGGCTTAAGAGAGTGATGCAAAGGCTCAAGTGAGGGATGAAGAGGCTAATGAGAGGGATGCAGGAGTTCAAGAGAGTGATGCAGAGTCTCAAGAGAGGGATGCCGAGGCTCAAGTGAGTCATGAAGAGGCAAAAGAGAGAGATGCAGAGGCTCTTGGGAGTGATTCAGAGGCTTACGAGAGTGATACAAAGGCTTAAGAGAGTGATGCAGAGGCTCAAGAGAGTGATGCAGTGGATCAAGAGAGGGATGCAGAGGCTACAGGGAGTGATCCAGAGGCTCAATAGAGTGATGCAGAGGTTCAAGAGAGTGATGCAGAGGAGCAAGAGAGTGATGCAGAGGCTCAAGAAAGGGATGCAAAGGCTTAAGAAAGTGATGCAGAGGCTCAAAAAAGGGATGCAGAGGCTTAAGAGAGTGATGCATAGGCTGAAGAGAGTGTTGCAGAAGCTAAAGAGAGGGATGCAGAGGCTCAAGAGAGTGATGCAAAGGCTCAAGAAAGTGATGCAGAGGCTGAAGAGATTGTTGCAGAGGCTTAAGAGAGGGATGCAGACGCTCAAGAGAGAGATGCAGAGGCTTAAGAGAGTGATGCAGAGGCTGAAGAGAGTGTTACAGAGGCTTAAGAGAGGGATGCAGAGGCTCAAGAGAGTGATGCAAAGGTTGATGCAAAGGTGATGAGAGTTTTCTTGTGTTTTGTTTCGTACTAAAAATCATTGAATTTAGCAATATTTTGACGATTATCATCCTCTTTTCCTTTATGTGATTTAAACAAAATATCATCGAATTAGGCAATATTTTGCCGTTTTTTCACGTTTTTGTGAATTTTCAGTTTATTGTTATTATTCAATATATATACGATAAAAATGATGCAAACACATAATTGATTAGAAATTAACATTAAATACTTCATTTTCAATCAACTATTTGTTTCTCGTTAAAAAACTGAGTAAGATATTAAAAAGCGAGAAGTTCTGTTTTTATTGCATATATCGACGTTTCAGCCGGATTACAGCGATTTTACGTGTACATCTTCCATCGGTAATATAAACGGAAAACCAGGAACATTTTAGTTAACTCTAATGAAAACACATTGATTTTTATCATATGTATTGGAAACAACATTTTTATATGTCTTTTCTAGGATCTAAATAATACGAAACCTCGCTTTATGATTTGAAGTTAAAATCCTGAAGTTGGTAATATAGCGATTTTTTTCACTTTTCCATGTAGTGTGACTTTACGTAAATATATTCGTTTTACCAATCTTTCGATACTACTTCATATTTTTTCATGATATGTGATTTGGCTTTCAAATCTCAGAATTTCGCAAATTTTGCATTTTAAGCAAGTTTCTTGCGTTTTGTTTTGTACTAAAATCATTGAATTTAGCAATATTTTGACGTTTATCATCCTCTTTTCCTTTATGTGATTTTAACAAAATATCATCGAATTAGGCAATATTTTGCCGTTTTTCCTCGTTTATGTGAATTTTCAGTATATTGTTATTAATTCATTATATATACGATAAAAATGATGCAAACTGCAAAATTGCAAAACTTTGCATCATACGATGGTGATGATGCAAAATTTATTAGAAATTAACATTAAATACTGCATTTTGAATCAACTATTTGTTTCTCGTTAAAAAACTGAGTAAAATATTGAAAAAGCGAGAAGTTATGTTTTTATTGTATATATCGACGTTTCAGCCGGATTAGAGCGGTTTTACGTGTACATCTTCCATCGGTAATATAAATGGAAAATCAGGAACATTTTCGAGTATTTTAATGAAAACACATTGATTTTTATCATTTGTATTGGAAACAACATCTTTATATGTCTTTTCTAGGATTTAAATAATATGGAACCTCGATTTATGATTTAAAGTTAAAATCCTCAAATTTGGTTATATAGCGATTTTTTTTCACGTTTTTCATGTAGTGTGATTGTACGTAAATATATTCATTTTTACCAATATTTCGATAATACTTCATATTTTTTCATGATATGTGATTTGGCTTTCAAATCTCAGAATATCGCAAATTTTTCATTTTAAGCAAGTTTTATTGCATTTTGTTTTGTACTAAAAATCATCGAATTTAGAAATATTTTGACGTTTGTCATCCTCTTTCCTTTATGGGATTTAAACAAAATATCATCGAATTAGGCAATATTTTGCCGTTTTCCACGTTTTTGTGAATTTTCAGTTATTGGTATTAATTCATTATATATACGATAAAAATGATGCAAACACATAATTGATTAGAAATTAACATTAAATACTTCATTTTCAATCAACTATTTGTTTCTCGTTAAAATGCTGAGAATGATATTGAGAAGGGGAGAAGTTCTGTTTTTATTGCATATTTCTACGTTTCAGCCGGATTAGAGCGGTTTTACGAGTTCCTCTTCCTGAAGTAATATAAACGGAAATTCAGGAACATTTTAGTTAATTTTAAAGAAAGCACATTGATTTTTATCATTTAAATTGGAAACAACGTTTTCACATGCCATTTTAATGATCAAAATTGTACGCATCCTCGCTCTATGATTTGATGTAAAAGTCCTCGAATTTGGTAATATAGTGACTTTTCTCACGTTTTTCATGTAGATTGATTTCAGGTAAAAACGTTCGAATTTATTAATATTTTGATACTACTTCATGTTGTCTCACTATATGTGATTTGGCCTACAAATCTCAGAATTTCACATAATATTGCGTTTTTAAGCAAGTTTTTTTTGCAATGTGCTTTGTACATAAAATCATCGAACTTAGCAATATTTTGAGGTTTTTCAATCTTGTTTCCTTTCTGAGATTTCATCCAAATATCAACGATAAGCAGTATTTTGCCGTTTTTTCCGCGTTTTCAAACATTTTCGATTTAATGACATTAATTCATTACATTTACGATAAATATGATGCAAACACGTAAATAATTGTAAATTAACCTTAAATACAAGATTTTCAGTCATCAATATGAACCTCGTTAAAATAGTGAGAATGGTGTTGATTATGAGAGAATTTCTGTTTTTATTGCATATATCTACGTTTCAGCCGGATTAGAGCGGTTTTACCTCTTCTTCTTCTGCCCAGACCCCCCCCTCCCACCCTACATATTCAAAATATCACAAACATCCCAAATTCGACGCTAGAGCCATATTTTGGAGCCAAATTCTGGCTCTCTACACTTATTCGCAGTTTGAAATTACGACTTTTCATATCGAAAATATGCCAATTACTGAGGGCGGCGATGGGTCACATTTTGTCCTAACCACCCTGCAGTTTTCAAAACATCCTAACATCCCAAATTCGACCCTACAGCCATATTTTGGAGCCAAATTATGACTCTCTGCACGTATTCGCCGTTTGAAGTTACGACCTTTTTATACTGAAAATATGCAAATTTCTGAGAGCAGCTATCAGTCACTTTTTGCTCAAACAGCCCCTGCAGTTTTCAAAATATTCCAAACATCCAAAATTCGACGCTTGAGCCATATTTAGGAGCCAAATTCTGGCTCTCTGAACGTATTTGCAGTTTGAAATTACAATTTTAATACCGAAAAGTTGCCAATTACTGAGAGTGGCGATGGGTCACATTTTGCCCAAACCCCCATGCAGTTTTCAAAATATTACAATCATCCCAAATTCGACGCATGAGCCATATTTTGGAGCCAAATTCTGGTGCTCTGCACGTATTTGCAGTTTGAAATTACGAATTTTTATACCGAAAATTTGCCAATTATTGAGACAGGCGATGGTTCACATTTACTCAAACCCTCTTCCCCCTGCAGTTTTCAAAATATCCCAAACATTCCAAGTTCGAACGCTTTAACCATACTTTGGAGCCAAATTTTGGCTCTCTGCACGCATTCGCAGTTTGAAATTAGACTTTTATACCGAAAATATGTCAATTACTGAGAGCGGCAATGGGTCACATTTTGCCCAAACACCCATGCAGTTTTAAAAGTATCTCAAACATCCCAAATTTGACCACTGAGTCTTATTTTGGAGCCAATTTATGGCTCTCTGCACGTACTCGCAGTTTGAAATTACGACTTTTTATATCGAAAATATGCCAATTACTGAGATCAGCGATGGGTCACATTTTTCCCAACCCCCCTGCAGTTTTCAAAATATCCCAAACATCCCAAATTCGACGCTTGAGCAATATTTTGGAGCCAAATTCTGGCTCTCTGCATTTATTCGCAGTTTGAAATTACGAATTTTATACCGAAAATATGCCAATTACTGAGAGCGGCGATGGGCCACATTTTGACTAACCCATCCCAGCAGTTTTCAAAATATCCTAAACATCCCAAATTCGACGCTTGAGCCATATTTTGGAGCCAAATTCTTACTCTCATCACGTATTTGCAGTTTGAAACAACGATATTTTATACCGAATATATGCCAATTACTGAGAGCGGCGATGGGTCACATATTACCCAAACTCCCCTGCAGCTTTCAAAATATCCCAAACATCTCAAATTCGACGCTTGAGTCATATGTTGGAGCCAAATTCTGGCTCCCTGCACATGTTCGCAGTTTGAAATTACGACTTTTTATATCGAAAATATGCCAATTACTGAGATCAGCGATGGGTCACATTTTGCCCAAACCCTCCTGCAGTTTTCAAAATATCCCAAACATCCCAAATTCGTCGCTTGAGTTATATTTTAGAGCCAAATTCTGGCTCCCTGCACATGTTCGCAGTCTGAAATTACGGCTTTTTATACCGAAAAGATGCCAATTACTGAGAGCGGCGATAGGTCACATTTTGTTCAAACCCCACTGCAGTTTTCAAAACATCCTAACATCCCACATTTGACCCCTTTAGCCATATTTTGGAGCCAAATTCTGGCTCTCGTCACGTATTCGCAGTTTGAAATTACGACTTTTTATACCGAATTTATGCCAATTACTGAGAGCGGCGATGAGTCTCATTTTGCCCAAACCCCCCCCCCCCCCCTGCGTTTTCAAAATATTACAAACATTCTAATTTCGACGCTAGAGCAATATTTTGGAGCCAATTTCTGGCTCTCACCACGTATTCGTAGTTTGAAATTACTACTTTTTAAATCGAAAATACGCCAATTACTGAGAGCAGCGATAGGTCACATTTTGTCCAAACCCCCCTGAATTTTCAAAACATCCTAACATCCCAAATTCGACTCTAGTGCCATATTATGGAGCCAAATTCTGGCTCTGAACACGTATTCGCAGTCTGAAATTACGAATTTTTATACTGAATATATGCAAATTTCTAAGAGCAGCGATCGGTCACTTTTTGCCCAAACAGCCCCTGCAGTTTTCAAAATATTTCAAACATCCCAAATTCGACGCTTGAGCCATATTTAGGAGCCAAATTCTGACTCTCTGAACGTATTCGCAGTTTGAAATTACGACTTTTTATACCGAAAAGATGCACATTACTGAGAGCGGCGATGAGTCACATTTTGCCCAAACCCCCATGCAGTAGTTAAAATATCACAAACATCCCAAATTCGATCCTTGAGCCATGTTTTGGAGCCAAATTCTGGGATCACATTTTGCCCAAACCCTTGCTGCAGTTTTCAAAATATCCCAAACATCCCAAATTCGACGCTTAAGCCATTATTTGGAGCCAAATTCCTGGCTCTCTGCACGTATTCGCAGTTTGAAATTACGAATTTTTATACCGAAAATATGCCAATTACTGATAGCAGCGATGGGTCACATTTGCCCAAACCCCCACTGCAGTTTTCAAGATATCCCAAACATATTAAATTCGACGCTTGAGCTATCTGGCTATCTAGCTGGCTATCTGCACGTGCCAATTACTGAAAGCGGCGATGGATCACATTTTGCCTAAACCCTCCCAGTAGTTTTCAAAATATCCCAAACATCCCAAATTCGACCCTTGAGCCATATTTTGGAGCCAAATTCTGGCTCTATGCACGTATTCACAGTTATAAATTACGACTTTTATACCGCAAATATGCCAATTAATGAAAGTAGCCATGTTTCACATTTTGCCCAAACCCTCCCTGCAGTTTTTAAAATATCCCAAACATCCCAAATTCGACGGTTGAGCAATATTTTGGATCCAAATTCTGGCTCTCTGCACGTTTTCGCAGTTTGAAATTACGACTTTTTATACCGAGAATATGACAATTATTGAGAGCGGCGATGGGTCACATTTTGCTCAAACCACCCTGCAGTTTTCAAAATATCCCAAACATCCCAAATTCGACGCTTGAGCCATATTTTGGAGGCAAGTTCTGGCTCTCTGCACGTATTCGGAGTTTGAAATTACGACTTTTTATGCCGAAAATATGCCAAATACTGAAAGTAGCGATGGGCAACCTTTTGCCCAAACCCTCCTTTGCAGTTTTCAAAATATCCCAAACATCCCAAAATCGACCCTTAAGCCATATGTTGGAGCCAAATTTTGTCTCTGCACTTATTCGCAGTTTGAAATTACGACTTTTTATACCAAAATATGCCAATTACTGAAAACGGCGATTGGTCACATTTTGCCAACCCCCCCCCCCCCTGCAGTTTTCAAAATATCCCAAACATCTCAAATTCGACGCTTGAGCTATATTTTGCACCCAAATTCTGGCTCTCTGCACGTATTCGCAGTTTGAAATTACGACTTTTTTTTACCGAAAATATGCATATTTCTGAGAGAAGCGATGGGTCACTTTTTGCTCAAACAGCCCCTGCAATTTTCAAAATATCCCAAACATCCCAAATTCGACGCTTGAGCTATATTTTGCACCCAAATTCTGGCTCTCTGCACGTATTCGCAGTTTGAAATTACGAATTTTATACCGAAAATATGAAAAAAAATTGATAGCGGCGATGGGACACATTTTACCCAAACCCTCCCTGCTGTTTTCAAAAAATTCACAAACATCCAAATTCGACGCTTGAGCCATATTTTGGAGCCAAATTCTGGCTCCCTACACGAACTCGCCGTTTGAAATTACGAAGTTTTATACCAAAAATATGTAAATTTCTGAGAGAAGCGATGGGTCACATTTTGCCCAAGCCCCCCACCCCTCCACCCTGCAGTTGTCAAAATATTCGAAACATCCCAAATTCGTCGCTTGAGCCATATTTTAGAGCCAAATTCTGGCCCTCTGCACGTATTCGCAGTATGAAATTACGACTTTTTATACCGAAAACATGCCAGTTACTGAATGCGGCGATGGTCACAGTTTGCCCAAACCCACCTTGCAGTTTTGAAAATATCCTAAACATCCCAAATTCGACGCTTAAGCCAAATTCTGGAGCCAAATTCTGGCTCTCTGCACGTATTCGCAGTTTTAAATGACTACTTTTTTACCGAAAATACGCCAATTTCTGAAAGCTACGATATGTCACATTTTGCAAAAACCCCCCTGCAGTTTTCAAAACATCCTAACATCCCAAATTCGACCCTGTAGCCATATTTTAGACCCACATTCTGGCTCTCTGCACGTATTCGCAGTTTGAAATTACGACTTTTTATTCCGAAAATATGCCAATTACTGAAAGTCACGATGGATCGCATTTTTCCCAAACCTTCCCTGCAGTTTTCAAAATATCTCAAACAACCCAAATTCGACTCGTGAGCCATATTTTGGAGCCAAATTCTCGCTCTCTGCACGTATTCGCAGTTTGAAATTATGACTTTTTATACCGAAAATATGCCAATTTCTGAGAGCGGCGATGTATCCCATTTTGTCCAAACCTTCCCTGCAGTTTTCAAAATATCCCAAACATCCCAAATTCGACGCTTCAGCCATATTTTGGAGCCAAATTCTGGCTCTTTGCACGTATTCGCAGTTTGAAATTTCGAATTTTTATACCGAAAATATGCCAATTACTGAAAACGGCGACGATTTTGCCCAAACCCCCACTTCAGTTTTTTTAAGATATCCCAAGCATCCCAAATTCGACCCTTGGGCCATATTTTGGAGCCAAATTCTGACTCTCTGCACGTATTTGCAGTTTGAATTTACGAACTTTTTATACCGAAAATAAGCCAATTACTGAGAGCGGCGATGGGTCACATTTTGCCCAAACCCCCACTGCAGTTTTCAAAATATGATCCCAAATTCGACTCTTGATCCATATTTTAGAGCCAAATTTTGGCTCTCTGCACGTATTCGCAGTTTGAAATTTCGAGTTTTTAAGCCGAAAATATGCATATTACTTAGAGCAGCGATGGGTTACATTTGGCCCAATCCCCCCTGCAGTTTTAAAATATATCACAAACATCCGAAATTCTACCCTTGAGCCATATTTTGGAGACAAATTCTGGCTCTATGCACATATTCGCAGTTTGAAATTAAGAATTTTTATACCGAAAATATGCCAATTACTGAAAGCAGCGATGGATCGCATTTTGCCCAAACCTTCCCCTCAATTTTCAAAATATCCAAAACATCCCAAACGTGACGCTTGAGCCATATTTTGGAGCCAAATTCTGGCTCTCGGCAATATTCGCAGTTTGAAATTTCGACTTTTTATACCGAAAATATGTCAATTACTTAAAGCAGCGATGGATCGCATTTTGCCCAAACCCCCACTGCAGTTTTCAAAATATTCCAAACATGCCAAATTCGAAGCTTGAGCCTTATTTTGGACCCAAATTCTGACTCTCAGAACGTATTCGCAGTTTGAAATTACGACTTTTTATACCGAAAATTTCCCAAATACTGAAAGCGGCGATGGAACTTATTTTGCCTAAACCCTCCCTGCAGTTTTCAAAATATCCCAAACATCCCAAATTCGACCCTTGAGCTATATTTTGGACCCAAATTCTGACTCTCAGAACGTATTCGCAGTTTGAAATTACGACTTTTTATACCGAAATTATGCCAAATACTGAAAGCAGCGATGGAACTCATTTTGCTCAAACCCTCCCTGCAGTTTAAAAAATATCCCAAACATGCCAAATTCGAAGCTTGAGCCATATTTTGGAGCCAATTTCTGGCACTCTGCACGTATTCGCTGTTTGAAATTTCGACTTTTTATACTGAAAATATGCCAATTACTGAGAGCGGCGATGGGTCACATTCTGCCCAAACCCCACTGCATTTTTCAAAATATCACAAACATACCAAATTCGACCCTTGAGCCATGTTTTGGAGCCAAATTCTGGCACTCTGCACGTATTTGCTGTTTGAAATTTCGACTTTTTATACTGAAAATATGCATATTTCTGAGAGCAACGATCGGTCACTTTTTGCCCAAACAGCCCCTGCAGTTTTCAAAATATCCCAAACATCCCAAATTCGACGCTTGAGCCATATTTTGGAGCCAAATTCTGACTCTACGAAAGTATTCGCAGTTTGAAATTACGGCTTTTTATACCGAAAGTATGCCAATTACTGAAAGCGGCGATGGATCACATTTTGCCCAAACCCATCCCTGCAGTTTTCAAAATATCCGAAACATCCCAAAATCGACGCTTGAGCCATATTTTGCACCCAAATTCTGGCTCTCTGCACGTATTCGCAGTTTGAAATTACGAATTTTATACTGAAAATATGCCAATTATTGAGAGCGGCGAAGGGTCACAATCTGCCCAAACCTCCACTGCAGTTTTCAAAATATTCCAAACATCCCAAATTCGACCCTTGAGCCATATTTTGGAGCCAAATTCTTGCTCTCTACACGTATTTGCAGTTTGAAATTACGACATTTTATACCGAAAATTTGCCAAATACTGAAAGCGGCGATGGAACTTATTTTGCCTAAACCCTCCCTGCAGTTTTCAAATATCACAAACATCCGAAATTCGACGCTTGAGCCATGTTTTGGAGCCAAATTATATGTCCTAGAAAAGACATAAAAAAATGTTTTTTTTCCAATACAAATGATAAAAAACACATCAATAATGATGTGTTTTCATTAGAATTAACTAAAATGTTCCTGATTTTCCGTTTATATTACCGATGGAAGATGTACACGTAAAACCGCTTGAATCCGGCTGAAACGTCGATATATGCAATAAAAACCAGAACTTCTTCCCTTTTAAATATCTTACTGAGTATTTTATCGAGAAACAAATAGTTGATTGAATATGAAGTATTTAAGTTTTTTTCTAATCAATTATGTGTTTGCATCATTTTTATCGTATATTTAATGAATTATTAACAATAAACTGAAAATTCACAAAAACGTGGAAAAACGGCAAAATATTGCCTAATTCGATGGTATTTTGTTTAAATCACATAAAGGAAAAGAGGATGATAAACGTCAAAATATTGCTAAATTCAATGATTTTTAGTACGAAACAAAACGCAAGAAAACTTTCTTAAAAATGCAAAATTTGCGAAATTCTGAGATTTGAAGGCCAAATCACATGTGAGAAAACATGAAGTATTATCGAAATATTGGTAAAAACGAATACATTTACGTAATGTCACACTACATGAAAAACGTGAAAAAATCGCTATTTTACCATATATGAGGATTTTAACTTCAAATCATAAAGCGAGGTTTCGTATTATTTAGATTCTAGAAAAGACATATAAAGATGTTGTTTCCAATACAAATGATAAAAATCAATGTGTTATCATTAGAATTAACTAAGGTGTTCCTGATTTTCCGTTTATATTACCGATAGAAGATGTACACGTAAAACCGCTCTAATCCGGCTGAAACGTCGATATTGACAATAAAAATAGAACTTCTCGCATTTTCAATATCTTACCCAGTTTTATAACGAGAAACCAATAGTTGATTGAAAATGAAGTATTTAATGTTACTTTCTAATCAATTATGTGTTTGCATCATTTTTATCGTATATATAATGAATTAATACAATAAACTGAAAATTCACAAAAACGTGGAAAACGGCAAAATATTGCCCAATTCGATGATATTTTGTTTATATCACATAAAGGAAAAGGGGATGATAAACGTCAAAATATTGCTATATTCGATGATTTTTAGTACGAAACAAAATGCCAGAAAACTTGCTTAAAATGCAATATTATGCTAAAGTCTGAGATTTGAAGGCCAAATTATATATCGTGATACTACATGAAATAGTATCGAAATATTGGTAAAACGAATATATTCACGTGAAGGGGGGATAACTAGGTTAAATTAAACATTGTTCCATTTACTTATAAATTTATTTTTGAAATGGTTATAGAAAGCTCTGCAACTGGTCCAAGTTTCACCATCACACCCTAAACAGAAAAGGAGAAAAAAAATACACAACGTATTATGCAACGAATTTTCAACATTTTCAAATAATTTCAGGGAACACATGTGTCAACTAAAATCATTTCTATAACACTCAGATATTAAAAGTATCATATAATAAAGGATTGTTTTGATCAGTTTTATCAAAAAAGTGTTTAGTGCAATAATATAATTTTTCAAATTTACCCTTCCAAAAATATGCAATATATGATGTTTATAAATTTTTATAAAATCAACAAATGGACTTTTGACTAAAATGTCTACTACGTTTTGTAGAAGCACAAACCCTACATATAAGGTGTCATTTGCATGTAAATCGATTAATAAATGAAAGCTGAGAAACACCTTGAAGTTGTAAATTACTTACCTGAGTAAAATAAGATCAAAGTTCGGCCACCTGTAGCCGAGTTTGACATCGACCTATTTCGTTCATAATTGGCACCCTTGCAGATAGGCATCCATTGAGCAAGTTGTGCAAGTTCCATGCACATCCCCTGATAACAAACGAAAAAAAAAAAATTGAAAAAAAAAAAAAAAAAAAATAATTATACATATATATATCCTGCACATACATATTACAATTATTACAAAATACCAAATTATAACACTGAAACATACTAACCTATTGACATTGGTCCGAATTGTGGGTCACCAAGGTGGCACTGCATTGGGCACTAGTAGGCACCTGCATGATTGCTGGATCACCTTCCTCAGGAGCCTGTTTCGGCTTGTTGGAGGGAAGGAAGTCTAGGAAGGTGTGTGAGGAGGGTCTAGGAGGGTTGAGGAAGGTGTGTGAGGAAGGTTGAGGAGGTGTGAGAGGAAGGTTGAGGAGGTGTGGTGCGCCACCATCTCTCGCTGGATATTACTCTTCGCGCTAAAGCGGCTTTCTTTTAGTGATAAAGACGGCGACCTAGTGCCAGATTTGCTGCTCTTATCTTCTGGCACTATCCTTTTATAAGAGTTTGTGCAGTAGACGCAAAAATGCGCTATTAGGAACGATAATGGAGCGCGCATCAGAACATATCCGCACTCTATCAGACACACGAGGTGACTGGGGGCTGGGACCTCCCCTATAGCACAGCAAGGGATGAGAAGGTTGCCAATGAGTGTATATTTACTCCTTATGCATGCATCGATATTTACGACGTTATTACGAAAAATTTGACGTTTAGAACGTACGACGCAATACTCTTGGCGCGCCACAGCCGCGGGGCACAGGATTCTGCACAATTACGCATGGAAATGTACTATAAATACTTTATTTATATCATAACATTATCGGGTTTGCGCCAAAGTGTTGCCAGAACGTTGTAGTATTTTTATAAATTTTTCAAAAAGATTCGATTTTTTCCGAATTTTGCGTTTGATAAGCCCCCTGAAGTCACACTACATGAAAAACGTGGAAAAAAATCGATATATTACCAAATTTGAGGATTTTAACTTCAAATCATAAAGCGAGGTTTCGTATTATTTAGATCCTAGAAAAAGACATATAAAGATGTTGTTTCCAATACAAATGATAAAAATCAATGTGTTTTCATTAAAATACTCTAAAATATTCCTGATTTTCTTTTATATTACCGATGGAAGATGTACACGTAAAACCGCTTGAATCCGGCTGAAACGTCGATATATGCAATAAAAACCAGAACTTCTCCCCTTTTAAATATCTTACTAAGTATTTTATCGAGAAACAAATAGTTGATTGAATATGAAGTATTTAAGTTTTTTTCTAATCAATTATGTGTTTGCATCATTTTTATCGTATATTTAATGAATTATTAACAATAAACTGAAAATTCACAAAAACGTGGAAAAACGGCAAAATATTGCCTAATTCGATGGTATTTTGTTTAAATCACATAAAGGAAAAAGGATGATAAACGTCAAAATATTGCTAAATTCAATGATTTTTAGTACGAAACAAAACGCAAGAAAACTTGCTTAAAAATGCAAAATTTGCGAAATTCTGAGATTTGAAGGCCAAATCACATGTGAGAAAAACATAAGTATTATCGAAATATTGGTAAAAACGAATATATTTACGTAATGTCACACTACATGAAAAACGTGAAAAAAGTCGCTATTTTACCATATTTGAGAATTTTAACTTCAAATCATAAAGCGAGGTTTCGTATTATTTAGATCCTAGAAAAGACATATAAAGATGTTGTTTCCAATACAAATGATAAAAATCAATGTGTTTTCATTAAAATACTCTAAAATATTCCTGATTTTCCTTTTATAGTACCGATGGAAGATGTACACGTAAAACCGCTCTAATCCGGCTGAAACGTCGATATATGCAATAAAAACAGAACTTCTCCCCTTTTCAATATCTTACTCAGTATTTTACCGAAAATCAAATATTTGATTGCAAATGAAGTATTTATTATTAATTTCTAATCGATTATGTGTTTGCATCATTTTTATCGTATATATAATGAATTAATAACATTAAACTGAAAATTCACAAAAACGTGGGAAAAAAGCAAAATATTGCCTAATTCGATGATATTTTGTTTATATCACATAAAGGAAAATGGGATGATAAACGTCAAAATATTGCTATATTCGATGATTTTTAGTACGAAACAAAATGCAAGAAAACTTGCTTAAAATGCAATATTATGCGAAATTCTGATATTTAAAGGCCAAATCACATATCGTGATACAACATGAAATAGTATCGAAATATTGGTAAAACGAATATATTCACGTGAAGTCACACTACATGAAAAACGTGAAAAAAATCGCTATATTACCAAATTTGAGGATTTTAACTTCAAATCATAAAGCGAGGTTTCGTATTATTTAGATCCTAGAAAAGACATATAAAGATGTTGTTTCCAATACAAATGATAAAAATCAATGTGTTTTCATTAAAATACTCTAAAATATTTCTGATTTTCCGTTTATATTACCGATGGAAGATGTACACGTAAAACCGCTCTAATCCGGATGAAACGTCGATATATGCAATAAAAACAGAACTTCTCGCATTTTCAATATCTTACTCAGTTTTTTTAATGAGAAACAAATAGTGGATTAAAATGAAGGATTTAATGTTATTTTGTAATCAATTATGTCTTTACATCATTTTTTTTCGTATATATAATGAATTAATAACAATAAACTGAAAATTCACAAAAACGTGGAAAATGGCAAAATATTGCCTAATCAGATGATATTTCGTTTATATCACATAAAGGAAAAGGGGGATGATAAACGTCAAAATATTGCTATATTCGATGATTTTTAGTACGAAACAAAATGAAAGAAAACTGGCTTAAAATGCAATATTATGCTAAAGTCTGAGATTTGAAGGCCAAATTATATATCGTGAGGCTCCTGAGCTACCGTGCAGTGAGGACGTGTCGCCTGCTGCTCCGGTGGTTTGAGTCGGTTCTCACTACGTGTAGAGAGCCATGGGGAAGGCTCAGCGCAAGAGGGAATGGAAGCAGCTTTCGGACGAGGAAGGACGGGGGACCGATGTGCAGCAGGCCCCAAAGAAAACTGCTATCGAGGCTTTACCACTTGCTTCTACCAGCAAGTCAGCGGACGTAATGGACCTAGAGAGGACAGCGTCAGTCACACACCAGCCAGTGTCAGTCAATGCTTCTCTGTCCGCAACGCTGCCGCGGGACGGCAGTATGAGTCAGGAGAGGACACCACCGGTTTCACGCCAGCCAATGTCGGCCATTGTTCCTCTCTCCACAGCCCAGTCGCAGGACAGCAGTATGGGACAGGGGAGGACACCACCAGTCTCACACCAGACATCGCCAGCCTCTGCACTTCTTCCGAAATTCAAGATCATGCAGACCGACCACTTTCCTACAGCATATGGAGTAGTAACGGCGATGGAAAAAGAACAACCGGAGCTCAAACTTTCCATTACAGTCAACCTGAAGGGAGAAATAATACTGACACCTCAAGACCAACAGACTGCCCGTTACTTAGAGAAGGTAAGAGTCCTGCAGGGGAAACCTGTGTGCTTGGTAAAGCTGGACCCTTCAGAACGACGCACACGAGTCGTGCTTTTGGGATACCCAATCGACTTTCCCCTGGATCCAGTGCTAGAACACAAGCAAGTCCTGAGTGCGGAACGTTGCCACACAAAAGTAGACAAGGCAGCGACGCGTCAGGTTCTGGTGACCGTCATGGGACATGTGCCGGAAACTTTCGGTCTTGGAAATTGGGGGACATACCGACAGAGGCCATACGTCCCGGAACCCCTACGCTGCTTCAGGTGTCAGAAATACGGCCACCATTAGTCACGCTGCACAGGACAGGAGAGGTGCGGAGTGTGCAGCCTGAGACATCCCACCAAAGACTGTATTGCCAAGCACAAGGCAAACCAGACCACAACAGCCAAATGTCCAAATTGTGGAGGCAAACATCATGCCTGGAGCACAACCTGCTCTGCACGGAAACAAAAAGTGCAGACAGCTCAGGCCAGGGTCAACACACTGACCAGCGGTACATCCACCAACACCAACGTCTGGAACACTCGTGCACAGCCACAACAGCCACCCGCTCTCACAGTGCAAAATTTCCCGAATCTGTCAATTCCGAATCAGACATTACACGAAAGTGTTGCAGAAGTCCAGCAAGTGCAAATGAGCAGAAAAACACTTACTTTCGGAATCTACTCACCAGCTATACAGTTTTACCGAGGTCCAGCTGCAAACCATCGTGAAGATCATGGCAGAGACCATTATCAATTGCCTACAGATGACGCAGAACGCCTCACAACAACAGACTCAAGACATCACTTGTGTGATAATGGACAAGATCGTGCAGCAGACCACAGTTACACGAGAAATAGACAGTCTCCGACAGGATGGAGCACAAGAGGACAAACAACGCAACTTGGACTTACTGACTACCGACAACAGTCGGCTAGTCAAGACACCGGAACATCGACATTCACAAACGCAACTGCAAGACGCAGTGACCACCCACGATCAACAGAATCTTCCAACACAGGAGACAGACGACAACAGCCAATGCAGTCTGATCTGCAGCAACGCCAACAAAGACGTATTGAACAGCAGAGATGCGCAGGTTCCGCCAACACAAGAAACGGCTGCGAGCAATCAATGCAGTCCGACTTGCAGCATTACCACCAACAAAGTGATGGACCACAGTTCTGCACAGATTCCAACATTGCCGGGGTTGACCACGGACAATCAATGCCGTCCGACCTGCAGCACTTCCAACAACATAGCGATGGACCACAGTTATGCACAGATTCCAACAACGTCGGGGATGACCACGGACAATCAATGCAGTCCGATTTGCAGCGACACGACTTGCGAGGCGGAGAATATAGAGGTCGATTCCGAGGAGGAGTTCTAGTAGAACAAGCAACACCAACCGAACCCGTCGTCTGGCCATTACGAATTCTGCAGTGGAACATACAAGGTCTTGGAAATAAAAAACACACACTTCAGGAGGCTGCAATCAGCACGAAAGCAGATATAATCGTTTTGGAAGAAACTCTTTTCCCAGCCACGAAATCCTTCAGATTAGCTGGATATCAGCACTATGTTTTACCGTATGAGCAGGGGAGACTAA
Organism: Procambarus clarkii; assembly: GCF_040958095.1. NCBI lineage: Eukaryota > Metazoa > Arthropoda > Malacostraca > Decapoda > Cambaridae > Procambarus > Procambarus clarkii. Next base: position 14,026,878 of record NC_091234.1, read on the forward strand.
GAGGATTAATGACCCTAGTCAGAAACACCATACCCAGCAAGAAAATAGACTCGGTTTCATGTGGGGATGGAGTAGAGGTATTAGCAGTTACAGTGAATATGGCTAATTTTGAGCTCCTCATATACAACGTCTACAAGCCCCCTAGACGTAAACTAGAAGCAGAGGCAGTGCTTGCCTTGGCCACGCAGGAAAATTTAATTCTTGCTGGAGATTTTAATGCTCATCATCCAGAGTTAGGTGCAACTGGGCCAGCCAATGCAGATGGGCGCCATTTAGCTGCAGCTCTGCGAGAAGTACCTGAAATTACACTTCTCAACACTGGGGAACCCACTCACATTCTAGGAGGTTCCCTTGATCTTACATTCATCTCCACAGCACTCCAGCAACAGGCGAAGTGGGAAGTAGACCCGGTGATCACTAGTGACCACTATGCTACTGTCAAGACACTCAACCTGGCACGACCTCCTACACCTCCTGCGCGGCCTCGGTGGAATTTAGGGAAGGCCAATTGGAATGTATACCAGGAAGAACTTGAAAAATGGTATGCGACGTACACGCCACCTGAGGATTTGAACATACACGAGACCAATCTGCAGGAAGCCGTTGCAGCTGCTGCGAGCAAAGCTATTCCAATCATTATCACAGGTAACACGAAACGAAAGAACTATTGGTTCTATAGTAATGACGTTAAAGAACAGAACCACAGAGTCAATATCTTCAGAAAACATCTAAAGAGAAACCCCACACCAGAAGGAAGAACTCTGCTACGAGCGGTGATATCTGAAGCAAGGCGAGTTTCTCGAGAAGTAAAGGAGGCAAGATGGTTTGAGTGGTGTCAAACTCTAAATGAACATAGTAGTCTTGGCAAGATATGGGGTCAGATTAAAACTATATCAGGTCGACCAGCCCGGCCACAGGCATGTATTCAACCGTTGCAGGAGGCTGAGAGACTTGCTCTCCAATTTGCAGAAAGAACAGCTTCATATCAGCTTCCTGCAATGGTCCGAAGGCAGCAAGAACACTTAAAACAAGAGAGGATGACGGTCATTCATGTGGGCTTAGCTATAAATGACGAATGTGACTGTCTCTTCACCGAACAGGAACTAAGCAGAGCCAAAAAGGGTGGTAAGGACACTGCACCAGGTGCTGATAACATTACATACTCAATGATCGCACATGCAGGTCCTGCTGGAGACCGAGGGATATTGGACGTCATCAATGCGTCTTGGCAGCAAGGCAAACTACCGCCCTCTTGGAAGAAAGCAGACATCATACCGATTCCTAAGCCGAATGAACCTGGCAATTACAGACCCATTTCCTTAACATCATGCGTTAGTAAAACTGCAGAACGGATGGTCTTAAATAGGCTACTGTGGAAGACTGGAGACCTTCATAAACACATATTTGGCTTCACTAGAGGTGTAGGTACTGCCAACTGCATAGCAACATTACTAGAACAGTTACTCGGGTCCAGTTTTTTTTTTTTTTTTTTTTTTTTTTTTTTTTTTTTTGTTTTTTTTTTTTTTTTTTTTTTTTTTTTTTTTTCTATAGTGGTCTTCCTGATCTGGAAAAAGCATTTGAACTTGCAAGCCCGCCAGCAATACTACACACCTTAGTTAAAAAAGGTGTGAGGGGGAAAATGCTAGCATGGATTCAAGATTACCTAAGTCACAGGTATGCCAGAGTAAAGTTGCAAGGACAAGTGTCGGACTACCACTTGCACGAGAATGGGACTCCACAAGGAGGAGTCCTCAGTCCTAGTCTTTTTAACATCCTTATGGAAAACCTTGTTACCATGTCCTTTACAGAAGGGGTTACATTGCTCAGCTATGCTGATGATCTAGCATTAGTCGTTACGGGTCCTTCACTTCTAAATAAAGCTCAAGGTGCTTTAGATCAAGTGACATCTGAATGCAGTGTTTTAGGGCTAAAAATATCTGCACAGAAGTCTAAGGCGATGAGACTAGGTGGCAAGGCTCCAGACAGGCACCTACGCATTCAGGACATTAACCTTCAGTGGGTTCCACAATATCGATATCTCGGAGTGTGGATTGATTTTAAGATGACATTCAATAAGCAAATTCAATATCTAAAGGAGAAAGCAAAGTCACGAATAAATATAATGAGAGCAATCACAGGGCCCCGTCTAGGAGCGGGACACAGAGTGTTGAGAATGTTTTACATACACGCCGTTCGTTCCCTGGTTGATTATGCAGCACCTGCCTTACTCACTCTTTCTCCTGGTCAGTGGGCAAACGTTGAGGTTCTTCAAAATGATGCATTGCGAGTCATAACAGGTGCTCCCAGATGGACTAAAATCCTAAACCTAAGACTAGAGACAAAGCTAACGTCGATTGAAATAAGGGTAAAGGGGATTGCTGCGTGCATGCTGACCAAGATATTGACTAGACCTAGAATCAGTTCACTTAAAGATTTGATCACTGGAGCACTAACTCTGGACAGAAGAGCCTCCAATAGCAACAGGTGGACCCATTGTGCGATAAACGCCATCGATACGTTCGATATGGCAAACACAGTCACTGAGAGAGGTGTCGACGGCATACATGCAGACTTTGTTATACAAGCCCCTTGGGAATCTCTGCCAGCAGACTTTCAGATTATGGCTCTTGACGGAAAGAAGAACCAGACACATCCTCATCTGCTACGTCACATTGCACAGATGCATATAGAAGCAAACATGGCATCCGACAGCTTCACTTACTTCACGGATGGGTCAGTAGACCAGCAGGGACAGGAAACCGGAGCTGCAGTTAAAGCAGGAAACTCTGTATATAGTTGGAGGCTCTCAAATGGGTGTTCGACTTTACAGACTGAGATGCTAGCCATTCAAAAGGCTTTGGAACATGCTCTTGCTGAACACCGCCAACATGTTATCGTCCATACAGATTCGAGAACCGCCATTGCAACCTTGCAACAGGAACACATATGTCATAACATCCATCTGATCACCAATGTCTTATCATTCATGCACACACTCCACCGACAAGGCCGACGGGTGCTTATCAACTGGGTGCCAAGTCATGTGGGACTATTAGGTAATGACATTGCAGACGAAGCTGCAAAACTTGCTACTAAGAGGAGGAATGTAGACATTTACATACCACCGAGTCTCTCCCAGATGAAGAAAGTGATTCGAAACAGAGCAATGCGAAGGCTGTACAGTGACCACACCACAGCAGTTGCAACATCAGGATCTGCGGGTTGGTACAAGAATTCCACCAACTACGAACCACTTAGTTTGATGAAAGGGGGCAGTAGAACAACAGAAGTGCACTTACATCGCATCAGGCTTGGATACCCATGTGCATGGGAAATAGGCTTACGGGTTCCGGAAGGTGAGAGGAAATGTCAACACTGTGGACAAATGCCCGACAGACCACTGGAACATTATCTAACACAGTGCACAGTTACAAACCCGTTAAGATTTCACCTTCGATTCGACAGAGCAGAGGAAGTTGTTAAACACATATGGCAAAATCTTACTGAAGCGACCATACGGGTCAAACATACTCATCCTCCGCCCAGGTAAACCAGAAACGAGCATCACTTAGTGGGCCAGCCAGAGGCTTAGGGCCCGCGCAGGATTATCCCTGCTAAAAAGAAAAAAAAAAAATATATCGTGATACTACATGAAATTGTATCGAAATATTGGTAAAACGAATATATTCACGTGAAGTCACACTACATGAAAAACGTGAAAAAAAATCACTATATTACCATATTTGAGGATTTTAACTTCAAATCATAAAGCGAGGTTGTGTATTATTTAGATACTAGAAAAGACATATAAAGATGTTGTTTGCAATACAAATGATAAAAATCAATGTGTTTTCATTAAAATACTCTAAAATATTCCTGATTTTCCGTTTATATTACCGATGGAAGATGTACACGTAAACCGCTCTAATCCGGCTGAAACGTCGATATATGCAATAAAAACAGAACTTCTTGCATTTTCAATATCTTACTCAGTTTTTTTAACGAGAAACAAATAGTTGATTAAAAATGAAGTATTTAATGTTATTTTCTAATCAAATATGTGTTTGCATCATTTTTATCGTATATATAATGAATTAATACCTATAAACTGAAAATTCACAAAAACGTGAAAAACGGCCAAATATTGCCTAATTCGATGATATTTTGTTAAAATCACTTAAACCAAAAGAGGATGATAATCGTCAAAATATTGCTAAATTCGATGATTTTTAGTATAAAACAAAATGCAAGAAAACTTGCTTAAAATGAAAAATATGCGAAATTCTGAGATTTGAAGGCCAATTCACATATCGTCAGAAAACATGAAGTAGTATCGAAATATTGGTAAAAACGAATATATTTACGTAAAGCGACACTACGTGAAAAACGTGAAAAAAGTCGCTATATTACCAAGTTTGAGGATTTTAACGTCAAATCATAGAGCGAGGATTCGATTTTTTTAGATCCTAGAAAAGACATATAAAAATGTGGTTTCCAATACAATTGATAAAAATCAATGTGTTTTCATTAGAAATGACTAAAATGTTCCTGATTTTCCGTTTATATTACCGATGAAAGATGTACACGTAAAACCGCTTGAATCCGGCTGAAACGTCGATATAAGCAATAAAAACAGAACTTCTCCCCTTTTCAATATCTTACTGAGTATTTTATCGAGAAACAAATAGTTGATTGAATATGAAGTATTTAAGTTTTTTTAAATCAATTAAATACTTCATTAAAAATTTAAATACTTCATTTTCAGTCAACTATTTGTTTCTGGATAAAATACTCATTAAGATATTGAAAAAGGGAGAAGTTCTGTTTTTATTTCATGTATCGACGTTTCAGCCGGATTAGAGCGGTTTTACGTGTACATCTTCCATCGGTAATATAAAAGGAAAATCAGGAATATTTTAGAGTATTTTAATGAAAACACATTGATTTTTATCATTTGTATTGGAAACAACATCTTTATATGTCTTTTCTAGAATCTAAATAATACGAAACCTCGCTTTATGATTTGAAGTTAAAATTCTCAAATATGGTAAAATGTGTTTTTGCATCATTTTTATCTTATATTTAATGAATTATTAACAATAAACTGAAAATTCACAAAAACGTGGAAAAACGGCAAAGTATTGCCTAATTCGATGGTATTTTGTTTAAATCACATAAAGGAAAAGAGGATGATAAACGTCAAAATATTGCTAAATTCAGTGATTTTTGGTACGAAACAAAACGCAAGAAAACTTGCTTAAAAATGCAATATTCTGCTAACGTCTGAGATTTGAAGGCCAAATTATATATCGTGATACTACATGAAATAGTATCGAAATATTGGTAAAACGAATATATTCACGTGAAGTCATACTACATGAAAAACGTGAAAAAAAATCGCTATATTACCAAATTTGAGGATTTTAACTTCAAATCATAAAGCGAGGTTTCGTATTATTTAGATCCTAGAAAAGACATATAAAGATGTTGTTTCCAATACAAATGATAAAAATCAATGTGTTTTCATTAAAATACTCTAAAATATTCCTGATTTTCCGTTTATATTACCGATGGAAGATGTACACGTAAAACCGCTTGAATCCGGCTGAAACGTCGATATATGCAATAAAAACAGAACTTCTCCCCTTTTCAATACCTTACTGAGTATTTTATCGAGAAACAAATAGTTGATTGAATATGAAGTATTTAAGTTTTTTCTAATCAATTATGTGTTTGCATCATTTTAATCGTATATTAATGAATTATTAACAATAAACTGAAAATTCACAAAAACGTGGAAAAACGGCAAAATATTGCCTAATTGGATGGTATTTTGTTTAAATCACATAAAGGAAAAGAGGATGATAAACGTCAAAATATTGCTAAATTCAATGATTTTTAGTACGAAACAAAACGCAAGAAAACTTGCTTAAAAATGCAAAATTTGCGAAATTCTGAGATTTGAAGGCCAAATCACATGTGAGAAAACATGAAGTATTATCGAAATATTGGTAAAAACGAATACATTTACGTAATGTCACACTACATGAAAAACGTGAAAAAAATCGCTATTTTACCATATTTGAGGATTTTAACTTCAAATCATAAAGCGAGGTTTCGTATTATTTAGATTCTAGAAAAGACATAAAAAGATGTTGTTTCCAATACAAATGATAAAAATCAACGTGTTTTCATTAGAATTAACTAAAATGTTCCTGATTTTCCGTTTATATTACCGATGGAAGATGTACACGTAAAACCGCTCTAATCCGGCTGAAACGTCGATATATGCAATAAAAACAGAACTTCTCGCAATTTCAATATCTTACCCAGTTTTTAAACGAGAAACAAATAGTTGATTGAAAATGAAGTATTTAATGTTACTTTCTAATCAATTATGTGTTTGCATCATTTTTATCCTATATATAATGAATTAATACCAATAAACTGAAAATTCACAAAAACGTGGAAAACGGCAAAATATTGCCGAATTCGATGATATTTTGTTTATATCACATAAAGGAAAAGGGGGATGATAAACGTCAAAATATTGCTATATTCGATGATTTTTAGTATGACACAAAATGCAAGAAAACTTGCTTAAAATGCAATATTATGCTAAAGTCTGAGATTTGAAGGCCAAATTATATATCGTGATACTACATGAAATATTATCGAAATATTGGTAAAACGAATATATTCACGTGAAGTCACACTACATGAAAAACGTGAAAAAAATCGCTATATTACCAAATTTGAGGATTTTAACTTCAAATCATAAAGCGAGGTTTCGTATTATTTAGATCCTAGAAAAGACATATAAAGATGTTGTTTCCAATACAAATGATAAAAATCAATGTGTTTTCATTAAAATACTCTAAAATATTCCTGATTTTCAGTTTATATTACCGATGGAAGATGTACACGTAAAACCGCTTTAATCCGGCAGAAACGTCGATATATGCAATAAAAACAGAACTTCTCCCTTTTTCAATATCTTACTCAGTATATTACCGAGAATCAAATATTTGATTGAAAATGAAGTATTTAATGTTATTTTCTAACCAATTATGTGTTTGCATCATTTTTATCGTATATTTAATGAATTAATACCAATAAACTGAAAATTCACAAAAACGTGGAAAAACGGCAAAATATTGCCTAATTCGATGATATTTTGTTAAAATCACTTAAAGGAAAAGGGGATGATAGATGTCAAAATATTGCTAAATTCGATGATTTTTAGTACAAAACAAAATGCAAGAAAACTTGCAAAAAATTAAAAATTTGCGAAATTCTGAGATTTGAAGGCCAAATCACATATCGTGAGAAAACATGTAGTAGTATCGGAATATTGGTAAAAACGAATATATTTACGTAAAGTTACACTACATGAAAACGTGAAAAAATAGCTCTATTACCATATTTGAGGATTTTAACTTCAAATCATAAAGCGAGTTTTCGTATTATTTAGATCCTAGAAAAGACATATAAAAATGTTTTTTCCGATACAATTGATAAAAATCAATGTGTTTTCATTAGAAATGACTAAAATGTTCCTGATTTTCCGTTTATATTACCGATGAAAGATGTACACGCAAAACCGCTTGAATCCGGCTGAAACGTCGATATATGCAATAAAAACAGAACTTCTCCCCTTTTCAATATCTTACTGAGTATTTTATCGAGAAACAAATAGTTGATTGAATATGAAGTATTTAAGTTTTTTTAAATCAATTATGTGTTTTGCATCATTTTTATTATATTTAATGAATTATTAACAATAAACTGAAAATTCACAAAAACGTGGAAAAACGGCAAAGTATTGCCTAATTGGATGGTATTTTGTTTAAATCACATATAGGAAAAGAGGATGATAAACGTCAAAATATTGCTAAATTCAGTGATTTTTGGTACGAAACAAAACGCAAGAAAACTTGCTTAAAAATGCAAAATTTGCGAAATTCTGAGTTTTGAAGGCCAAATAACATGTGAGAAAACTTGAAGTATTATCGAAATATTGGTAAAAACGAATATATTTACGTAATGTCACACAACATGAAAAACGTGAAAAAAATCGCTATTTTACCATATTTGAGAATTTTAACTTCAAATCATAAAGCGAGGTTTCGTATTATTTAGATTCTAGAAAAGACATATAAAGATGTTGTTTCCAATACAAATGATAAAAATCAATGTGTTTTCATTAAAATACTCTAAAATATTCCTGATTTTCCTTTTATATTACCGATGGAAGATGTACACGTAAAACCGCTCTAATCCGGCTGAAACGTCGATACATGAAATAAAAACAGAACTTCTCCCTTTTTCAATATCTTAATGAGTATTTTATCCAGAAACAAATAGTTGACTGAAAATGAAGTATTTAAGTTTTTTTCTAATCAATTATGTGTTTGCATAAATTTTATCGTATATTTAATTATTTAATAGCAATAAACTGAAAATTCACAAAAACTTGGAAAAACGGCAAAATATTGCCTAATTCGATGGTATTTTGTTTAAATCACATAAAGGAAAAGAGGATGATAAACGTCAAAATATTGCTGAATTCAATGATTTTTAAGGCTTTTGAGAGTGACGCAGAGGCTCAAGAGTGGGATGCAGAGGCTTAACAGAGTGATGCAAAGGCTCAAGTGAGGGATGCAGAGGCTCATGAGAGGGATGCAGGAGTTCAAGAGAGTGATGCAGAGGCTCAAGAGAGGGATGCAGAGGCACAAGTGAGACATGAAGAGGCAAAAGAGAGGGATGCAGAGGCTCTTGGGAGTGATGCAGAGGCTCAAGAGAGTGATGCAGAGGCTCAAGAGAGTGATTCAGAGGCTTACGAGAGTGATACAGAGAATCACGAGAGTGATGCAGAGGCTCAAGAGAGTGATGCAGTGGATCAAGAAAGGGAAGCAGAGGCTTAAGAGAGCGATTCAGAGGCTGAAGAGAGTGATGCAGAGGCTCTAGAGAGTGATGCAAAGGCTCAAGAGAGTGATGCAGACGCTCAAGAGAGAGATGCAGAGGATCAAGAGAGTGAGGCAGAGGCTCGAGAGAGTGATTCAGAGGCTTACGAGAGTGATGCAGAGAATCACGAGAGTGATGCAGAGGCTCGAGAGAGTTATGCAGAGGCCTCAAGAGAGGGGTTCAGAGGCTTAAGAGAGTGATGCAGAGGCTGAAGAGAGTGTTGCAGAGGCTCAAGAGAGGGATGAACAGACTGAAGAGAGTGATGCAGAGGCTCAAGAGAGGGATACAGAGGCTCAAGAGAGTGATGCAGAGGCTTAAGAGAGTGAGGCAGAGGCTTAGGAGAGGGATGTAGAGGCTCAAGAGTAATGCAGAGGCTTAAGAGGGTGATGCAGAGGCTCAAGAGAGTGATGCAGAGGATTGAGAGAGGGATGCAGGGGCTAAAGAGAGTGATGCAGAGGCTCAAGACACTGATTCAGAGGCTTAAAAAAGTGATGCAGAGGCTGAAGAGAGTGTTGCAGAGGCTCAAGAGAGGGATGCAGAGGCTCAAGAGAGTGATGCAGAGGCTTGGGAGAGGGATGCAGGGGCTCAAGAGAGTTATACAGAGGCTCAAGAGAGTAATTCAGAGGCTTAAGAGAGTGATGCAGAGGCTTAAGAGAGTGAAGCAGAGGCTTAAAGGCGGGATGCAGAGGCTCAAGAGAGTGATGCAGAGGCTCAAGAGAGTTATGCAGAGGCTGAAGAGAGTGAGGCAGAGGCTTACGAGATTGATGCAGATGATCAAGAGAGGGATGCAGAGGCTCAAGAGAGGGATGCAGAGGTTTAAGAGAGTGATGCAGATTTTCAAGAGAGGGATGCAGACGCTCAAGAGAGGGATGTAGGGGCTCAAGAGAGGGATGCAGAGGCTCAAGTGAGGGATGCAGAGACACAAGAGAGGGATGCAGAGGCTTGGGAGAGGGATGCAGGGGCTCAAGAGAGTTATGCAGAGGCTCAAGAGAGGGAAGCAGAGGCCCAAGAGGGTGATGCAGAGGCTTACGAGAGTGATGCAGAGGCTTAAGAGAGTGATGCAAAGGCTTAAGAGAGTGATGCAGATTTTCAAGAGAGGGATGCAGAGGCTCAAGAGAGGGATGTAGGAGCTCAAGAGAGGGATGCAGAGGCTCAAGTGAGGGATGCAGAGGCACAAGAGAGGGATGCAGAGGCTCTTGAGAGTGATGCAGAGGCTCAAACGAGGGATGCAGAGGCTTAAGCGAGTGATACAAATGCTTAAGAGAAGGATGCAAAGGCTTATGAGAGGGATGGAGGAGTTCAAGAGAGAGATGCAGAGGCTCAAAAGAGGGATGCAGAGGCTTAAGAGGGTGATGCAGAGGTTCAAGAGAGTGATACAGAGGCTTAAGAGATGGATGCAGAGGCTCAAGAGAGGGATGCAGTGGCATAAGAGAGTGATGCAAAGGCTCAAGAGAGGGATGCAGAGGCTCATGAGAGGGATGCAGGAGTTCAAGAGAGGGATGCAGAGGGTCAAGAGAGTGATTCAGAGGCTTACAAGAGTGATGCAGAGGCTTAAGGGAGGGATGCAGAGGCTCAAGCGAGGGATGCAGAGGCTCAAGAGAGGGATGCAGGGGCTCAAGTGAGGGATGCAGAGGCACAAGAGAGGGAGGCAGAGGCTCTTGAGAGTGACGCAGAGGCTCAAGAGAGGGATACAGAGGCTTAAGAGAGTGATGCAAAGGCTCAGGAGAGGGATACAGAGGCTCATGAGAGGGATGCAGGAGTTCAAGAGAGTGATGCAAAGGCTCAAGAAAGGGCTGCAAAATCTTAAGAAAGTGATGCAGAGGCTCAAAAAAGGGATGCAGAGGCTCAAGAGAGTGATGCAGAGGCTGAAGAGAGTGTTGCAGAGGCTTAAGAGAGGGATGCAGAGGCTCAAGAGAGGGATGCAGAGGCTTAAAATAATGATGCAGAGGCTGAAGAGAGAGTTGCAGATGCATAAGAGAGGGATGCAGAGGCTCAAGAGAGGGATGTAGAGGCTTAAGAGAGGGATGCAGAGGCTCAAGAGAGTGATGCAAAGGCTCAGGAGAGTGATGCAGAGGCTTAAGAGAGGGATGCAGAGGTTCAAGAGAGGGATGTAGAGGGTCAAGAGAGTGATGCAGAGGCTCAAGAGAGGGAAGCAGAGGCTGAAGAGAGAGATGCAGAGGCTTAAGAGAGTGATGCAGAGGTTCAAGAGAGTGATGCAGAGGCACAAGAGAATGATGTAGAGGCTTAAGAAAGGGATGCAGAGGATCAAGAGGGTGATGCAGAGGCTTAAGAGAGGAATGCAGAGGCTGAAGAGAATGATGCAGAGGCTTAAGAGAGGGATGCAGTGGCTGAAGAGAATGATGCTGAGGCTTAAGAGAGGGATGCAGAGGCTCAAGAGAGTGATGTAGAGGCTCAAGAGAGTGAAGCAGAGGCTCAACAGAGTGATTTAGAGGCTTACGAGAGTGATGCAGAGGCTTAAGAGAGTGATGCAGAGGCTTAAGAGAGGGATGCAGAGGCTCATGAGAGGGATGCAGAGGCTCAGGTGAGGGAAGCAGAGGCACAAGAGAGGGATGCAGAGGCTCTTGAGAGTGACGCAGAGGTTCAAGAGAGGAATGCAGAGGCTGAAGAGAGTGATGCAAAGGCTCAAGTGAGGGATGCAAAGGCTCATGAGAGGGATGCAGGAGTTCAAGAGAGTGATGCAGAGGCTCAAGAGAGGGATGCAGAGGCTCAAGTGAGGGATGAAGAGGCACAAGAGAGGGATGCAGAGGCTCTTGGGAGTGGTGCAGAGGCTCAAGAGAGGGATGCAGAGGCTCAAGAGAGTGATTCAGAGTCTTACGAGAGTGATGCAAAGGCTTAAGAGAGTGATGCAGAGGCTTAAGAAAGTGATCGAAGTGATAAGAAAGTGATTCATCCTCTGCATCACTCTCTTGAGCCTCTGCATCTCTCTCTTCGTCCTCTGCATCACTCCCCTGAGCCTCTGCATTACTCTCTTAAGCCTCTGCATCACTCTCTTGAGCCTCTGCATCCCTCTCTTGAGCCTCTGCATCATTCTCTTGAGCCTCTGCATCACTCTCTTGATCCTCTGCATCACTCTCTTGTGCCTCTGCATCCCTCTCTTCATCCTCTGCATCAGTCTCTTCAGCCTCTGCATCACTCTCTTCAGCCTCTGCATCCCTCTCTTGAGCCTCTGCATCACTCTCTTGAGCCTCTGCATCACCCTCTTAAGTCTCTGCATCCCTATTTTGAGCCTCTGCATCACTTTTATAAGCCTCTGCATCTCTCACTTCAGCCTCTGCATCCCTCTCTTGAGCCCCTACATCCCTTCTTAAGCCTCTGCATCACTCTCCTAAACCTCTGCATCACTCTCGTAAGCCTTTGAATTACTCTCTTGAGCCTCGGCATCCCTCTCTTGAGCCTCTGCATCACTCTCTTCAGCCTCTGCATCCCTCGTTTGAGCCTCTGCTTCATTCTCCTAGGCCTCTGCATCACTCTCTTTAGCCTCTGCATCACTCTCTTGAGCCTCTACATCCGTGTCCTGAGCCTCTGCATCACTCCCCTGAGCCTCGGCATCCCTCTCTTAAGCCTCTGCATCACTCTCTTGACCCTCTGCATCACTCTCTTAAGCCTCTGCATCCATCTCCTGAGCCTCTGAATCCCTCTCTTGAGCCTCTGGGTCACTCTCTTGAGCCTCTGCATCACTCTCTTAAGCCTCTGCATCACTCTTTTAAGCTTCTGCGTCACTCTCTTGAGCCTCTACATCCGTCTCTTGAGCCTCTGTATCACTCTCGTAAGCCTCTGCACCACACTCTTGAGACTTTGCATCACTCTCTTAAGTCTCGGCATTCACTCTCTTGAGCCTCGGCTCAAGAGAGTGATGCAGAGGCATAAGAGATGGATGCAGAGGCTCAAGAGAGGGATGCAGAGGCTCAAGAGAGGGATGCAGGGCTCAAGAGAGGGATGCAGAGGCTCAAGTGAGGGATGCAGAGGCACAAGAGAGGGATGCAAAAGGCTCTTGAGAGTGATGCAGAGGCTCAAGAGAGGGATGTTGAGGCTTAAGCGAGTGATGCAAAGGCTCAAGCGAAGGATGCAATGGCTCATGAGAGGGATGGAGGAGATGAAGCGAGAGATTCAGAGGCTAGAGAAAGGGATGCAGAGGATTAAGAATGTGATGCAGAGGCTCAAAAAGAGGGATGCAGAGGCTTAAGAGCGTGATGCAGAGGCTCAATAGAGGGATGCAGGGGCTCAAGAGAGTGATAGAGAAGCTCATGAGAGTGATTCAGAGGTTTACGAGAGTGATGCAGAGGCTTAAGAGAGTGATGCAGAGGCTTACGAGAGTGATGCAGAGGATTAAGAGAGTGGTGCAGAGGCTCAACAAAGGGATGCAGAGGCTCAAGAGAGGGATGAACAGGCTCAAGAGAGGGATGCAGGGGCTCAAGAGAGGGATGCAGAGGCTCAAGAGAGGGATGCAGAGGCTTAAGAGAGTGATGCAAAGGCTCAAGAGAGGGATGTAGAGGCTAAAGTGAATGATGTAGAGGCCTAAGAGAGGGATGCAGAGACTCAAGAGAATGATGCAGAAGCTGAAGAGAGTGATGCAGAGGATCAAGAGAGTGATGCAGAGGCTTAAGAGAGTGAGGTAGAGGCTTAGGAGAGGGATGCAGAGGCTCAAGAGAGTAATGAAGAGGCTTAAGAGGGTGATGCAGAGGCTCAAGAGAGTGATTCAGAGGATTACGAGACTGATGCAGAGGCTTAAGAGAGTGATGCAAAGGCTTAAGAGAGGAATGCAGAGGCTCAAGCGAGGGATGCAGAGGCTCAAGAGAGGGATGCAGGGGCTCAAGTGAGGGATGCAGACGCTCATGTGAGGGATGCAGAGGCACAAGAGAGGGATGCAGAGGCTCTTGAGAGTGACGCAGAAGCTCAAGAGAGGGATGCAGAGGCTTAAGAGAGTGATGCAAAGGCTCAGGAGAGGGATGCAGAGGCTCATGAGAGGGATGCAGGAGTTCAAGAGAGTGATGCAGAGGCTCAAGAAAGGGATGCAAAGGCTTATGAAAGTGATGCAAAGGCTCAAAATAGGGATGCAGAGGCTTAAGAGAGTGATGGAGAGGCTGAAGAGAGTGTTGCAGAGGCTTACGAGAGTGATGCACAGGTTCAAGAGAGTGATGCAAAGGCTCAAGAGAGTGATGCAGAGGCTGAAGAGAGTGTTGCAGAGGCTTAAGAGAGGGATGCAGAGGCTCAAGAGAGTGATGCAAAAGCTCAAGAGAGTGATGCAGAGGCTTAAGAGAGGGATGCAGAGGCTCAAGAGAGGGATGCAAAGGCTCAAGAGAGTGATGCAGAGGCTTAAGAGAGGGATGCAGAGGTTCAAGAGAGGGATGTAGAGGGTCAAGAGAGTGATTCAGAAGCTTACAAGAGTGATGCATAGGCTTAAGAGAGTGATGCAGAGGCTTAAGAGAGGGATGCAGAGGCTCAAGCGAGGGATGCAGAGGCTCAAGAGAGGGATGCAGGGGCTCAAGTGAGGGATGCAGAGGCACAAGAGAGGGAGGCAGAGGCTCTTGAGAGTGACGCAGAGGCTCATGAGAGGGATGCAGGAGTTCAAGAGAGTGATGCAAAGGCTCAAGAAAGGGCTGCAAAATCTTAAGAAAGTGATGCAGAGGCTCAAAAAAGGGATGCAGAGGCTCAAGAGAGTGATGCAGAGGCTGAAGAGAGTGTTGCAGAGGCTTAAGAGAGGGATGCAGAGGCTCAAGAGAGGGATGCAGAGGCTTAAGATAATGATGCAGAGGCTGAAGAGAGTGTTGCAGATGCATATGAGAGGGATGCAGAGGCTCAAGAGAGGGATGTAGAGGCTTAAGAGAGGGATGCAGAGGCTCAAGAGAGTGATGCAAAGGCTCAAGAGAGTGATGCAGAGGCATAAGAGAGGGATGCAGAGGTTCAAGAGAGGGATGTAGAGGGTCAAGAGAGTGATGCAGAGGCTGAAGAGAGGGATGCAGAGGCTGAAGAGAGAGATGCAGAGGCTTAAGAGAGTGATGCAGAGGTTCAAGAGAGTGTTGCAGAGGCACAAGAGAATGATGTAGAGGCTTAAGAAAGGGATGCAGAGGATCAAGAGGGTGATGCAGAGGCTTAGAGAGAATGCAGAGGCTGAAGAGAATGATGCAGAGGCTTAAGAGAGGGATGCAGTGGCGGAAGAGAATGATGCAGAGGCTTAAGAGAGGGATGCAGAGGCTCAAGAGAGTGATGTAGAGGCTCAAGAGAGTGAAGCAGAGGCTCAACAGAGTGATTTAGAGGCTTACGAGAGTGATGCAGAGGCTTAAGAGAGTGATGCAGAGGCTTAAGAGAGGGATGCAGAGGCTCAAGAGAGGGATGCAGAGGCTCAGGTGAGGGAAGCAGAGGCACAAGAGAGGGATGCAGAGGCTCTTGCGAGTGACGCAGAGGTTCAAGAGAGGAATGCAGAGGCTTAAGAGAGTGATGCAAAGGCTCAAGTGAGGGATGCAAAGGCTCATGAGAGGGATGCAGGAGTTCAAGAGAGTGATGCAGAGGCTCAAGAGAGGGATGCAGAGGCTCAAGTGAGGGATGAAGAGGCACAAGAGAGGGATGCAGAGGCTCTTGGGAGTGGTGCAGAGGCTCAAGAGAGGGATGCAGAGGCTCAAGAGAGTGATTCAGAGTCTTACGAGAGTGCTGCAAAGGCTTAAAAGAGTGATGCAGAGGCTTAAGAAAGTGATCGAAGTGATAAGAAAGTGATTCATCCTCTGCATCACTCACTTGAGCCTCTGCATCCCTCTCTTCATCCTCTGCATCACTCCCCTGAGCCTCTGCATTACTCTCTTAAGCCTATGCATCACTCTCTTGAGCCTCTGCATCCCTCTCTTGAGCCTCTGCATCATTCTCTTGAGCCTCTGCATCACTCTCTTGATCCTCTGCATCACTCTCTTGCGCCTCTGCATCCCTCTCTTCATCCTCTGCATCAGTCTCTTCAGCCTCTGCATCACTCTCTTCAGCCTCTGCATCCCTCTCTTGAGCCTCTGCATCACTCTCTTGAGCCTCTGCATCACGCTCTTAAGTCTCTGCATCCCTATTTTGAGCCTCTGCATCACTTTTATAAGTCTCTGCATCTCTCACTTCAGCCTCTGCATCCCTCTCTTGAGCCCTACATCCCTCTCTTAAGCCTCTGCATCACTCTCCTAAACCTCTGCATCACTCTCGTAAGCCTTTGAATTACTCTCTTGAGCCTCGGCATCCCTCTCTTGAGCATCTGCATCACTCTCTTCAGCCTCTGCATCCCTCGTTTGAGCCTCTGCTTCATTCTCCTAGGCCTCTGCATCACTCTCTTTAGCCTCTGCATCACTCTCTTTAGCCTCTACATCCGTGTCCTGAGCCTCTGCATCACTCCCCTGAGCCTCGGCATCCCTCTCTTAAGCCTCTGCATCACTCTCTTGAGCCTCTGCATCACTCTCTTAAGCCTCTGCATCTATCTCCTGAGCCTCTGAATCCCTCTCTTGAGCCTCTGGGTCACTCTCTTGAGCCTCTGCATCACTCTCTTAAGCCTCTGCATCACTCTTTTAAGCTTCTGCATCACTCTCTTGAGCCTCTACATCCGTCTCTTGAGCCTCTGTATCGCTCTCGTAAGCCTCTGCACCACACTCATGAGACTTTGCATCACTCTCTTAAATCGGCATCACTCTCTTGAGCCTCGGCTCAAGAGAGTGATGCAGAGGCTTAAGAGATGGATGCAGAGGCTCAAGAGAGGGATGCAGGGCTCAAGAGAGGGATGCAGAGGCTCAAGTGAGGGATGCAGAGGCACAAGAGAGGGATGCAAAAGGCTCTTGAGAGTGATGCAGAGGCTCAAGAGAGGGATGTTGAGGCTTAAGCGAGTGATGCAAAGGCTCAAGCGAAGGATGCAATGGCTCATGAGAGGGATGGAGGAGTTCAAGCGAGAGATTCAGAGGCTAGAGAAAGGGATGCAGAGGATTAAGAATGTGATGCAGAGGATCAAAAGAGGGATGCAGAGGCTTAAGAGCGTGATGCAGAGGCTCAATAGAGGGATGCAGGGGCTCAAGAGAGTGATAGAGAGGCTCATGAGAGTGATTCAGAGGTTTACGAGAGTGATGCAGAGGCTTAAGAGAGTGATGCAGAGGCTTACGAGAGTGATGCAGAGGATTAAGAGAGTGGTGCAGAGGCTCAACAAAGGGATGCAGAGGCTCAAGAGAGGGATGAACAGGCTCAAGAGAGGGATGCAGGGGCTCAGAGAGGGATGCAGAGGCTCAAGAGAGGGATGCAGAGGCTTAAGAGAGTGATGCAAAGGCTCAAGAGAGGGATGTAGAGGCTCAAGAGAATGATGTAGAGGCCTAAGAGAGGGATGCAGAGACTCAAGAGAATGATGCAGAAGCTGAAGAGAGTGATGCAGAGGATCAAGAGAGTGATGCAGAGGCTTAAGAGAGTGAGGTAGAGGCTTAGGAGAGGGATGCAGAGGCTCAAGAGAGTAATGCAGAGGCTTAAGAGGGTGATTCAGAGGCTCAAGAGAGTGATTCAGAGGATTACGAGACTGATGCAGAGGCTTAAGAGAGAGTGATGCAAAGGCTTAAGAGAGGGATGCAGAGGCTCAAGCGAGGGATGCAGAGGCTCAAGAGAGGGATGCAGGGGCTCAAGTGAGGGATGCAGACGCTCATGTGAGGGATGCAGAGGCACAAGAGAGGGATGCAGAGGCTCTTGAGAGTGACGCAGAAGCTCAAGAGAGGGATGCAGAGGCTTAAGAGAGTGATGCAAAGGCTCAGGAGAGGGATGCAGAGGCTCATGAGAGGGATGCAGGAGTTCAAGAGAGTGATGCAGAGGCTCAAGAAAGGGATGCAAAGGCTTATGAAAGTGATGCAAAGGCTCAAAATAGGGATGCAGAGGCTTAAGAGAGTGATGCAGAGGCTGAAGAGAGTGTTGCAGAGGCTTACGAGAGTGATGCACAGGCTCAAGAGAGTGATGCAAAGGCTCAAGAGAGTGATGCAGAGGCTGAAGAGAGTGTTGCAGAGGCTTAAGAGAGGGATGCAGAGGCTCAAGAGAGTGATGCAAAGGCTCAAGAGAGTGATGCAGAGGCTTAAGAGAGGGATGCAGAGGCTCAAGAGAGGGATGCAGAGGCTTAAGAGAGTGATGCAGAGGCTGAAGAGAGTGTTGCAGAGGCTTAGGAGAGGGATGCAGAGGCTCAAGAGAGTGATGCAAATGCTCAAGAGTGGGATGCAGAGGCTCATGCGAGGGATACAGAGGCTCAAGAGAGGGATGCAGGGACTCAAGTGAGGGATGCAGAGGCCAAGAGAGGGAGGCAGAGGCTCTTGAGAGTGACGCAGAGGCTCAGGAGAGGGATGCAGAGGCTTAAGAGAGTGATGCAAAGGCTCAGGAGAGGGATGCAGAGGCTCATGAGAGGGATGCAGAAGTTCAAGAGAGTGATGCAAAGGCTCAAGAAAGGGATGCAAAATCTTAAGAAAGTGATGCAGAGGCTCAAAAAAGGGATGCAGAGCTGAAGAGAGTGATGCTGAGGCTGAAGAGAGTGTTGCAGAGGCTTAAGAGAGGGATGCAGAGGTTCAAGAGAGGGATGCAGAGGCTTAAGATAGTGATGCAGAGGCTGAAGAGAGTGTTGCAGATGCATAAGAGAGGGATGCAGAGGCTTAAGAGAGGGATGCAGAGGCTCAAGAGAGGGATGCAGAGGCTCAAGAGAGGGATGCAGAGGCTCAGGTCAGGGAAGCAGAGGCACAAGAGAGGGATGCAGAGGCTCTTGAGAGTGACGCAGAGGTTCAAGAGAGGAATGCAGAGGCTTAAGAGAGTGATGCAAAGGCTCAAGTGAGGGATGCAAAGGCTCATGTGAGGGATGCAGGAGTTCAAGAGAGTGATGCAGAGGCTGAAGAGAGGGATGCAGAGGCTCAAGTGAGGGATAAAGAGGTTCAAGAGAGGGATGAAGAGGCTCTTGGGAGTGGTGCAGAGGCTCAAGAGAGCGATGCAGAGGCTCAAGAGAGTGATTCAGAGTCTTGCGAGAGTGATGCAAAGGCTTAAGAGAGTGATGCAGAGGCTTAAGAAAGTGATCGAAGTGATAAGAAAGTGATTCATCCTCTGCATCACTCTCTTGAGCCTCTGCATCATTCTCTTGAGCCTCTGCATCCCTCTCTTCATCCTCTGCATTATTCTCTTGAGCCTCTGCATCACTCTCTTGAGCCTCTGCATCCCTCTCTTCATCCTCTGCATCAGTCTCTTGAGCCTCTGCATCACTCTCTTCAGCCTCTGCATCCCTCTCTTGAGCCTCTGCATCACTCTCTTGAGCTCTGCATCACCCTTTTAAGTCTGCATCTCTATTTTGAGCCTCTGCATCACTTTTATAAGCCTCTGCATCTCTCACTTCAGCCTCTGCATCCCTCTCTTGAGCCCCTGCATCCCTCTCTTAAGCCTCTGCATCACTCTCTTAGGCCTCTGCATCACTCTCGTAAGCCTTTGAATTACTCTCTTGAGCCTCGGCATCCTCTCTTGAGCCTCTGCATCACTCTCTTCAGCCTCTGCATCCCTCGTTGAGCCTCTGCATCATTCTCCTTGGCCTTTGCATCACTCTCTTTAGCCTCTGCATCACTCTTGAGCCTCTACATCCGTGTCCTGAGCCTCTGCATCACCCTGAGCCTCGGCATCCCTCTCTTAAGCCTCTGCATCACTCTCTTGAGCCTCTGCATCACTCTTTTAAGCCTCTGCATCCATCTCTAGAGCCTCTGAATCCCTCTCTTGAGCCTCTGCATCACTCTCTTGAGCCTCTGCATCACTCTCTTGAGCCTCTACATCCGTCTTTTGAGCCTCTGCATCACTCTCGTAAGCCTCTGCACCACACTCTTGAGACTTTGCATCACTCTCTTAAGTCTCGGCATCACTCTCTTGAGCCTCGGCCCAAGAGCGTGATGCAGAGGCTGAAGAGATGGCTGCAAGAGATGGATGGCAGAGATGCGGCTCAAGAGAGGATGCAGAGGCTTAAGAGAGGGATGCAGAGGCACAAGAGAGGGATGCAAAAAGCTCTTCAGAGTGATGCAGAGGCTCAAGAGAGGGATGTTGAGGCTTAAGCGAGTGATGCAAAGGCTCAACCGAAGGATGCAATGGCTCATGAGAGGGATGGAGGAGTTCAAGCGAGAGATTCAGAGGCTTCAGAGAAAGGGATGCAGAGGCTTAAGAAAGTGATGCAGAGGCTCAAAAAGAGGGATGCAGAGGCTTAAGAGGGTGATGCAGAGGCTCAATAGAGGGATGCAGGGGCTCAAGAGAGTGATAGAGAAGCTCATAAGAGTGATTCAGAGGTTTACGAGAGTGATGCAGAGGCTTAAGAGAGTGATGCAGAGGCTTACGAGAGTGATGCAGAGGATTAAGAGAGTGGTGCAGAGGCTCAACAGAGGGATGCAGAGGCTCAAGAGAGGGATGAACAGGCTCAGAAGAGGGATGCAGGGGCTCAAGAGAGGGATGCAGAGGCTCAAGAGAGGGATGCAGAGGCTTAAGAGAGTTATGCAAAGGCTCAAGAGAAGGATGCAAAGGCTCAAGAGAATGATGTAGAGGCCTAAGAGAGGGATGCAGAGGCATATGAGAATGATGCAGAAGCTCAAGAGAGTGATGCAGAGGATCAAGAGAGTGATGCAGAGACTTAAGAGAGTGAGGCAGAGGCTTAGGAGAGGGATGCAGAGGCTCAAGAGAGTAATGCAGAGGCTTAAGAGGGTGATGCAGAGGCTCAAGAGAGTAATGCAGAGGATTACGAGACTGATGCAGAGGCTTAAGAGAGGGATGCAGAGGCTCAAGAGAGTGATGCAAAGGCTCAAGAGAGTGATGCAGAGGCTTAAGAGAGGGATGCAGAGGCTCAAGAGAGGGATGCAGAGGCTTAAGAGAGTGATGCAGAGGCTGAAGAGAGTGTTGCAGAGGCTTAGGAGAGGGATGCAGAGGCTCATGAAAGGGATGCAAAGGCTTATGAAAGTGATGCAAGGCTCAAAAAAGGGATGCAAAGGCTTAAGAGAGTGATGCAAAAGGCTGAAGAGAGTGTTGCAGAGGCTTAAGAGAGTGATGCACAGGCTCAAGAGAGTGATGCAAAGGCTCAAGAGAGTGATGCAGAGGCTGAAGAGAGTGATGCAGAGGCTTAAGAGAGGGATGCAGAGGCTCAAGAGAGTGATGCATAGGCTCAAGAGAGTGATGCAGAGGCTTAAGAGAGGGATGCAGAGGCTAAAGAGAGGGTTGCAGAGGCTTAAGAGAGTGATGCAGAGGCTGAAGAGAGTGTTGCAGAGGCTTAGGAGAGGGATGCAGAGGCTCAAGAGAGTGATGCAAATGCTCAAGAGAGTGATGCAGAGGCTGAAGAGAGTAATGCAGAGGCTGAACAGAGTGTTGCAGAGGCTCAAGAGAGGGATGCAGAGGCTTAAGAGAGGGACGCAGAGGCTCAAGAGAGGGATGCAGAGGCTTAAGAGAGTGATGCAGAGGCTCACGAGAGTGATGTAAAGGCTCAAGAGAGTGAAGCAGACCTTCAAGAGAGTGATGCAGAGGATCAAGAGAGTGATGCAGAGGCTGAAGAGAGAGATGCAGACGCTAAAGAGAGTGATGCAGAGGCTCAAGAGAGTGATGCAGGGGTTCAAGAGAATGATGTAGAGGATCAAGAGAGTGATGCAGAGGCTGAAGAGAGTGTTGCATAGGATTAAGAGAGAGATGCAGAGGCTCAAGAGAGTGATGCAAAGGCTCAAGAGAGTGATGCAGAGGCTGAAGAGAGTGTTGCAGAGGCTTAAGAGAGGGATGCAGAGTCTCAAGAGAGGGATGCAGAGGCTTAAGAGAGTGATGCAGAGGCTGAAGAGAGTGTTGCAGAGGCTTAAGAGAGGGATGCAGAGGCTCAAGAGAGTGATGCAAAGGCTCAAGAGAGTGAAGCAGAGGTTCAAGAGAGTGATGCAGAGGGTCAAGAGAGTGATGCAGAGGCTGAAGAGAGAGATGCAGAGGCTAAAGAGAGTGATGCAGAGGCTCAAGAGAGTGATGCAGGGGACTAAGAGAATGATATAGAGGCTTAAGAGAAGGATGAGAAGGCTCAAGAGAATGATGAAGAGGCTCAAAAGAGTGATGCAGAGGATCAAGAGAGGAATGCAGAGGTTTAAGAGAGTGATGCAGAGGCTCAAGTGAGTGATGCAGATGCTCAAGGGAGTGATGCAGAGACTCAAGAGAGTGATGCAGAGGCTCAAGAGAGGGGTGCAGAGGCTCATGAGAGTGATGCAGAGGCTTATTAGAGGGATGTAGAGGCTCAAGAGAGTAATGCAGAGGCTTAAGAGAGGAATACTGAGGCTCAAGAGAAGGTTGCAGAGGCTCAAGAGAGTGCTGCAAAAGGCTCAAGAGAGGGATGCTGAGGCTCCAGAGAGGGATGCAGAGGCTCAAGAGAGAAAGGCAGAGGCTTAAGAGAGTGATGCAGAGGCTCAAGAGAGTGATGCAGAGGCTCAAGAAAATGATGTAGAGGCTTAAGAGAGGGATGCAGAGGCTCAAGAGCATGATGCAGAGGCTCAAAGAGTGATGCAGAGGACCAGGAGAGGGAAGCAGAGGCTCAAGTGAGTGATGCAGAGAATCTAGAGAGGGATGCAGAGGCTTAAGAGAGTGATGCAGAGGCTCAAGAGAGTGATTCAGAGGCTTACGAGAGTGATGCAGAGAATCAGGAGAGTGATGCAGTGGCTCGAGAGAGTTATGCAGAGGCCTCGAGAGCGGGATTCAGAGGCTTAAGAGAGTGATACAGAGGCAGAAGAGAGTGTTGCAGAGGCTGAAGAGAGGGATGAAGAGGCTGAAGAGAGTGATGCAGAGGCTCAGGAGAGGGATGCAGAGGCTCATGAGAGGGATGGAGGAGTTCAAGAGAGAGATTCAGAGGCTCAAGAAAGGGATGCAGAAGCTTAAGAAAGTGATGCAGAGGCTCAAAAAGAGGGATGCAGAGGCTCAATAGAGGGATGCAGGGGCTCAAGAGAGTGATAGAGAGTCTCATGAGAGTGATTCAGAGGTTTACGAGAGTGATGCAGAGGCTTAAGAGAGTGATGCAGAGGCTTACGAGAGTGATGCAGAGGCTTAAGAGAGTGGTGGATAGGTTTAACAGAGGGATGCAGAGGCTCAAGAGAGGGATGAACAGGCTCAAGAGAGGGATGCAGAGGCTCAAGAGAGGGATGTAGAGGCTCAAGAGAGGGATGCAGAGGCTTAAGAGAGTGATGAACAGGCTCAAGAGAAAGATGCAGAGGCTCAAGAGAATGATGTAGAGGCCTAAGAGAGGGAAGCAGAGGCTCAAGATAATGATGCAGAGGCTGAAGAGAGTGATGCAGGGGATCAAGAGAGTGATGCAGAGGCTGAAGAGAGAGATGCAGAGGCTAAAGAGAGTGATGCAGAGGCTCAAGAGTGATGCAGGGGCTCAAGAGAATGATATAGAGGCGTATGAGAAGGATGTAGAGGCTCAAGAGAATGATGCAGAGGCTCAAGAGAGTGATGCAGAGGATCAAGAGAGGGATACAAAGGTTTAAGAGAGCGATGCAGGGGCTCAAGAGAGTGATGCAGAGGCTCGAGAGAGTTATGCAGAGGCCTAAAGAGGGGGATTCAGAGGCTTAAGCGAGTGATGCAGAGGCTGAATAGAGTGTTGCAGAGGCTCAAGAGAGGGATGAAGAGGCTGAAGTGAGTGATGCAGAGGCTCAAGAGAGGGATGCAGAGGCTCAAGAGAGTGATGCAGAGGCTTAAGAGAGTGAGGCATAGGCTTAGGAGAGGGATGCAAAGGCTCAAGAAAGTTATGCAGAAGCTTAAGAGGGTGATGCAGAGGCTCAAGAGAGTGATTCAGAGGCTTACGAGACTGATGCAGAGGCTTAAGAGAGTGATGCAAAGGCTTAAGAGAGGGATGCAAAGGCTCAAGCGAGGGATGCAGAGGCTCAAAAGAGAAATGCAGGGGCTCAAGTGAGGGATGCAGACGCTCAAGTGAGGGATGCAGAGGCACAAGAGAGGGATGCAGAGGCTCTTGAGAGTGACCCAGAGGCTCAAGAGAGGGATGCAGAGGCTTAAGAGAGTGATGCAAAGGCTCAGGAGGGGGATGCAGAGGCTCATGTGAGGCATGCAGGAGTTCAAGAGAGTGATGCAGACGCTCAAGAAAGGGATGCAAAGGCTTAAGAAAGTGATGCAAAGGCTCAAAAAAGGGATGCAGAGGCTTAAGAGAGTGATGCAGAGGCTGAAGAGAGTGTTGCAGAGGCTTAAGAGAGTGATGCACAGGCTCAAGAGAGTGATGCAGAGGCTTAAGAGAGGGATGCAGAGGCTCAAGAGAGTGATGCAAAGGCTCAAGAGAGTGATGCAGAGGCTTAAGAGAGGGATGCAGAGGCTCAAGAGAGGGATGCAGAGGCTTAAGAGAGTGATGCAGAGGCTGAAGAGAGTGTTGCAGAGGCTTAGGAGAGGGATGCAGAGGCTCAAGAGAGTGATGCAAATGCTCAAGAGAGTGATGCAGAGGCTGAAGAGAGTGATGCAGAGGCTGAACAGAGTGTTGCAGAGGCTCAAGAGAGGGATGCAGTGGCTTGATACAGTGATGCAGAGGCTCAAGCGAGTGATGCAAAGGCTCAAGAGAGTGAAACAGACCTTCAAGAGAGTGATGCAGAGGATCAAGAGAGTGATTCAGAGGCTGAAGAGAGAGATGCAGAGGCTAAAGAGAGTGATACAGAGGCTCAAGAGAGTGATGCAGGGGTTCAAGAGAATGATGTAGAGGATCAAGAGAGTGATGCAGAGGCTGAAGAGAGTGTTGCATAGGCTTAAGAGAGGGATGCAGAGGCTCAAGAGAGTGATGCAAAGGCTCAAGAGAGTGATGCAGAGGCTGAAAAGGGTGTTGCAGAGGCTTAAGAGAGGGATGCAGAGGCTCAAGAGAGGGATGCAGAGGCTTAAGAGAGTGATGCAGAGGCTGAAGAGAGTGTTGCAGAGGCTTAAGAGAGGGATGCAGAGGCTCAAGAGAGTGATGCAAAGGCTCAAGAGAGTGAAGCAGAGGTTCAAGAGAGTGATGCAGAGGGTCAAGAGAGTGATGCAGAGGCTGAAGAGAGAGATGCAGAGGCTAAAGAGAGTGATGCAGAGGCTCAAGAGTGTGATGCAGGGGTTTAAGAGAATGATATAGAGGCTTAAGAGAAGGATGTAGAGGCTCAAGAGAATGATGCAGAGGCTCAAGAGAGTGATGCAGATAATCAAGAGAGGGACGCAGAGGCTTAAGAGAGTGATGCAGAGGCTCAAGCGAGTGATGCAGAGGCTCAAGGGAGTGATGCAGAGACTCAAGAGAGTGATGCAGATGCTCAAGAGAGGGGCGCAGACGCTCATGAGAGTGATGCAGAGGCTTATTAGAGGGATACAGAGGCTTAAGAGAGAAATACTGAGGCTCAAGAGAATGATGCAGAGGCTCAAGAGAGTGCTGCAAAAGGCTCAAGAAAGGGATGCTGAGGCACCAGAGAGGGATGCAGAGGCTCAAAAGAGTGATGCAGAGGCTCAAGAGAGAAAGGCAGAGGCTTAAGAGAGTGATGCAGAGGCTCAATTAAGAGAGTGATGCAGAGGTTCAGGAAAATTATGTAGAGGCTTAAGAGAGGGATGCAGAGGCTCAAGAGAGTGATGCAGGGGTTCAAGAGAATGATGTAGAGAATCAAGAGAGTGATGCAGAGGCTGAAGAGAGTGTTGCATAGGCTTAAGAGAGGGATGCAGAGGCTCAAGAGAGTGATGCAAAGGCTCAAGAGAGTGATGCAGAGGCTGAAGAGGGTGTTGCAGAGGCTTAAGAGAGGGATGCAGAGGCTCAAGAGAGGGATGCAGAGGCTTAAGAGAGTGATGCAGAGGCTGAAGAGAGTGTTGCAGAGGCTTAAGAGAGGGATGTAGAGGCTCAAGAGAGTGATGCAAAGGCTCAAGAGAGTGAAGCAGAGGTTCAAGAGAGTGATGCAGAGGGTCAAGAGAGTGATGCAGAGACTGAAGAGAGAGATGCAGAGGCTAAAGAGAGTGATGCAGAGGCTCAAGAGAGTGATGCAGGGGTTTTAAGAGAATGATATAGAGGCTTAAGAGAAGGATGTAGAGGCTCAAGAGAATGATACAGAGGCTCAAGAGAGTGATGCAGATAATCAAGAGAGGGATGCAGAGGCTTAAGAGAGTGATGCAGAGGCTCAAGCGAGTGATGCAGAGGTTCAGGAAAATGATGTAGAGGCTTAAGAGAGGGATGCAGAGGCTCAAGAGTATGATGCAGAGGCTCAAAAGAGTGATGCAGAGAATCAAGAGAGTGATGCAGAGGCTTAAGAGAGTGACGCAGAGGCTCAAGAGAGTGATGCAGAGGCTCCAGAGAGTGATAGAGAGGCTCAGGAGAGTGATGCAGAAGCTCAAGAGAGTGATGCAGACTATCAAGAGAGTGATGTAGAGGATCAGGAGAGGGAAGCAGAGGCTCAAGTGAGTGATGCAGAGAATCTAGAGAGGGATGCAGAGGCTTAAGAGAGTGATGCAGAGGCTCAAGAGAGTGATTCAGAGGCTTACGAGAGTGATGCAGAGAATCAAGAGAGTGATGCAGAGGCTCGAGAGAGTTATGCAGAGGCCTCGAGAGCGGGATTCAGAGGCTTAAGAGAGTTATGCAGAGGCTGAAGAGAGTGTTGCAGAGGCTCAAGAGTGGGATGAAGAGGCTGAAGAGAGTGATGCAGAGGCTCAAGAGAGGGATGCAGAGGCTCATGGGAGGGATAGAGGAATTCAAGAGAGAGATTCAGAGGCTCAAGAATGGGATGCAGAGGCTTAAGAAAGTGATGCAGAGCCTCAAAAAGAGGGATGCAGAGGCTTACGAGGGTGATGCAGAGGCTCAAGAGAGTGATGCAGAGGCTCAATAGAGGGATGCAGGGGCTCAAGAGAGTGATAGAGAGGCTCATGAGAGTGATTCAGAGGTTTACGAGAGTGATGCAGAGGCATAAGAGAGTGATGCAGATGCTTACGAGAGTGATGCAGAGGCTTAAAAGAGTGGTGCAGATGCTCAACAGAGGGATGCAGAGGCTCAAGAGAGGGATGAACAGGCTCAAGCGAGGGATGCAGAGGCTCAAGAGAGGGATGCAGAGGCTCAAGAGAGGGATGCAGAGGCTTAAGAGAGTGATGCAAAGGCTCAAGAGAGGGATGCAGAGGCTCAAGAGAATGATGTAGAGGCCTAAGGGAGTGATGCAGAGGCTGAAGAGAATGATGCAGAGGCTGAAGAGAGGGATGCAGAGGATCAAGAGAGTGATGCAGAGGCTGAAGAGAGAGATGCAGAGGCTAAAGAGAGTGATGCAGAGGCTGATGAGTGATGCAGGGGCTCAAGAGAATGATGTAGAGGCGTATGAGAAGGATGTAGAGGCTCAAGAGAATGATGCAGAGGCGCAAGAGAGGGATGCAGAGGCTCAAGAGAGTGATGCAGAGGCTCGAGAGAGTTATGCAGAGGCCTAAAGAGGGGGATTCAGAGGCTTAAGAGAGTGATGCAGAGGCTGAATAGAGTGTTGCAGAGGCTCAAGAGAGGGATGAAGAGGCTGAAGTGAGTGATGCAGATGCTCAAGAGAGGATGCAGAGGCTCAAGAGAGTGATGTAGAGGCTTAAGAGAATGAGGCAGAGGCTTAGGAGAGGGATGCAGAGGCTCAAGAGAGTAATGCAGAGGCTTAAGAAGGTGATGCAGAGGCTCAAGAGAGTGATTCAGAGGCTTACAAGACTGATGCAGAGGCTTAAGAGATTGATGCAAAGGCTTAAGAGAGGGATGCAGAGGCTCAAGCGAGGGATGCAGAGGCTCAAGAGAGGGATGCAGGGGCTCAAGTTAGGGATGCAGACGCTCAAGTGAGGGATGCAGAGGAACAAGAGAGGGATGCAGAGGCTCTTGAGAGTGACGCAGAGGCTCAAGAGAGGGATGCAGAGGCTTAAGAGAGTGATGCAAAGGCTCAGGAGAGGGATGCAGAGGCTCATGAGAGGGATGCAGGAGTTCAAGAGAGTGATGCAGAGGCTCAAGAAAGGGATGCAAAGGCTTAAGAAAGTGATGCAAAGGCTCAAAAAAGGGATGCAGAGGCTTAAGAGAGTGATGCAGAGGCGGAGTTAGTGTTGCAGAGGCTTAAGAGAGTGATGCACAGGCTCAGGAGAGTGATGCAAAGGCTCAAGAGAGTGATGCAGAGGCTGAAGAGAGTGTTGCAGAGGCTTAAGAGAGGGATGCAGAGGCTCAAGAGAGTGATGCGAAGGCTCAAGAGAGTGATGCAGAGGCTTAAGAGAGGGATGCAGAGACTCAAGAGAGGGATGCAGAAGCTTAAGAGAGTGATGCAGAGGCTGAAGAGAGTGTTGCAGAGGCTTAGGAGAGGGATGCAGAGGCTCAAGAGAGTGATGCAAATGCTCAAGAGAGTGTTGCAGAGGCTCAAGAGAGGGATGCAGAGGCTTAAGAGAGGGATGCAGAGGCTCAAGAGAGGGATGCAGAGGCTTAAGAGAGTGATGCAGAGGCTGAAGAGAGTGTTGCAGAGGCTTAAGAGAGGGATGCAAAGGCTCAAGAGAGTGATGCAAAGGCTCAAGAGAGTGAAGCAGAGGTTCAAGAGAGTGATGCAGAGGGTCAAGAGAGTGATGCAGAGGCTGAAGAGAGAGATGCAGAGGCTAAAGAGAGTGATGCAGAGGCTCAAGAGAGTGATGCAGGGGTTCAAGAGAATGATCTAGAGGCTCAAGAGAGTGATGCAGAGGCTGAAGAGAGTGTTGCATAGGCTTAAGAGGGGATGCAGAGGCTCAATTAGAGAGTGATGGAAAGGCTCAAGAGAGTGATGCAGAGGCTGAAGAGAGTGTTGCAGAGGCTTAAGAGAAGGATGCAGAGGCTCAAGAGAGGGATGCAGAGGCTTAAGAGAGTGATGCACAGGCTGAAGAGAGTGTTGCAGAGGCTTAAGAGAGGGATGCAGAGGCTCAAGAGAGTAATGCAAAGGCTCAAGAGAGTGAAGCAGAGGTTCAAGAGAGTGATGCAGAGGGTCAAAAGAGTGATGCAGAGGCTGAAGAGAGTGATGCAGAGGCTCAAGAGAGTGATGCAGGGGTTTAAGAGAGTGATGCAGAGGCTCAAGCGAGTGATGCAGAGGCTCAAGGGAGTGATGCAGAGACTCAAGAGAGTGATGCAGAGGCTCAAGAGAGGGGTGCAGAGGATCATGAGAGTGATGCAGAGGCTTATTAGAGGGATGCAGAGGCTCAAGAGAGTAATGCAGAGGCTTAAGAGAGGAATACTGAGGCTCAAGAAAATGATGCAGAGGCTCAAGAGAGTGCTGCAAAAGGCTGAAGAGAGGTATGCTGAGGCTCCAGAGAGGGATGCAGAGGCTCAAGAGAGTGATGCAGAGGCTCAAGAGAGAAAGGCAGAGGCTTAAGAGAGTGATGCAGAGGCTCAAGAGAGTGATGCAGAGGCTCAGGAAAATGATGTAGAGGCTTAAGAGGAGGATGCAGAGGTTCAAGAGTATGATTCAGAGGCTCAGAAGAGTGATGCAGAGGCCCAGGAGAGGGAAGCAGAAGCTCAAGTGAGTGATGCAGAGAATCTAGAGAGGGATGCAGAGGCTTAAGAGAGTGATGCAGAGGCTCAAGAGAGTGATTCAGAGGCTTACGAGAGTGATGCAGAGAATCAAGAGAGTGATGCAATGGCTCGAGAGAGTTATGCAGAGGACTCGAGAGAGGGATTCAGAGGCTTAAGAGAGTTATGCAGAGGCTGAAGAGAGTGTTGCAGAGGCTCAAGAGAGGGATGAAGAGGCTGAAGAGAGTGATGCAGAGGCTCAAGAGAGGGATGCAGAGGCTCATGGGAGGGATAGAGGAGTTCAAGGGAGAGATTCAGAGGCTCAAGAATGGGATGCAGAGGCTTAAGAAAGTGATGCAGGGCCTCAAAAAGAGGGATGCAGAGGCTTAAGAGGGTGATGCAGAGGCTCAAGAGAGTGATGCAGAGGCTCAATAGAGGGATGCAGGGGCTCAAGAGAGTGATAGAGAGGCTCATGAGAGTGATTCAGAGGTTTACGAGAGTGATGCAGAGGCATAAGAGAGTGATGCAGATGCTTACGAGAGTGATGCAGAGGCTTAAAAGAGTGGTGCAGATGCTCAACAGAGGGATGCAGAGGCTCAAGAGAGGGATGAACAGGCTCAAGCGAGGGATGCAGAGGCTCAAGAGAGGGATGCAGAGGCTCAAGAGAGGGATGCAGAGGCTTAAGAGAGTGATGCAAAGGCTCAAGAGAGGGATGCAGAGGCTCAAGAGAATGATGTAGAGGCCTAAGGGAGTGATGCAGAGGCTGAAGAGAATGATGCAGAGGCTAAAGAGAGGGATGCAGAGGATCAAGAGAGTGATGCAGAGGCTGAAGAGAGAGATGCAGAGGCTAAAGAGAGTGATGCAGAGGCTGATGAGTGATGCAGGGGCTCAAGAGAATGATGTAGAGGCGTATGAGAAGGATGTAGAGGCTCAAGAGAATGATGCAGAGGCGCAAGAGAGGGATGCAGAGGCTTAAGAGAATGATGCAGAGGCTCAAGAGAGTGATTCAGAGGCTTACGAGAGTGATGCAGAGAATCAAGAGAGTGATGCAGTGGCTCGAGAGAGTTATGCAGAGGACTCGAGAGAGGGATTCAGAGGCTTAAGAGAGTTATGCAGAGGCTGAAGAGAGTGTTGTAGAGGCTCAAGAGAGGGATGAAGAGGCTGAAGAGAGTGATGCAGAGGCTCAAGAGAGGGATGCAGAGGCTCATGGGAGGGATAGAGGAGTTCAAGGGAGAGATTCAGAGGCTCAAGAATGGGATGCAGAGGCTTAAGAAAGTGATGCAGGGCCTCAAAAAGAGGGATGAAGAGGCTTAAGAGGGTGATGCAGAGGCTCAAGAGAGTGATGCAGAGGCTCAATAGAGGGATGCAGGGGCTTAAGAGAGTGATAGAGAGGCTCATGAGAGTGATTCAGAGGTTTACGAGAGTGATGCAGAGGCATAAGAGAGTGATGCAGATGCTTACGAGAGTGATGCAGAGGCTTAAAAAAGTGGTGCAGATGCTCAACAGAGGGATGCAGAGGCTCAAGAGAGGGATGAACAGGCTCAAGCGAGGGATGCAGAGGCTCAAGAGAGGGATGCAGAGGCTCAAGAGAGGGATGCAGAGGCTTAAGAGAGTGATGCAAAGGCTCAAGAGAGGGATGCAGAGGCTCAAGAGAATGTGTAGAGGCCTAAGGGAGTGATGCAGAGGCTGAAGAGAATGATGCAGAGGCTAAAGAGAGGGATGCAGAGGATCAAGAGAGTGATGCAGAGGCTGAAGAGAGAGATGCAGAGGCTAAAGAGAGTGATGCAGAGGCTGAAGAGTGATGCAGGGGCTCAAGAGAATGATGTAGAGGCGTATGAGAAGGATGTAGAGGCTCAAGAGAATGATGCAGAGGCGCAAGAGAGTGATGCAGAGGCTCAAGAGAGTGATGCAGAGGTTCAGGAAAATGATGTAGAGGCTTAAGAGAGGGATGTAGAGGCTCAAGAGTATGATGCAGAGGCTCAAAATAGTGATGCAGAGGCCCAGGAGAGGGAAGCAGAGGCTCAAGTGAGTGATGTAGAGAATCTAGAGAGGGATGCAGAGGCTTAAGAGAGTGATGCAGAGGCTCAAGAGAGTGATTCAGAGGCTTACGAGAGTGATGCAGAGAATCAAGAGAGTAATGCAGTGGCTCAAGAGAGTTATGCAGAGGCCTCGAGAGCGGGATTCAGAGGCTTAAGAGAGTGATGCAGAGGCAGAAGAGAGTGTTGCAGAGGCTGATGAGTGATGCAGGGGCTCAAGAGAATGATGTAGAGGCGTATGAGAAGGATGTAGAGGCTCAAGAGAATGATGCAGAGGCGCAAGAGAGGGATGCAGAGGCTTAAGAGAATGATGAAGAGGCTCAAGAGAGTGATTCAGAGGCTTACGAGAGTGATGCAGAGAATCAAGAGAGTGATGCAGTGGCTCGAGAGAGTTATGCAGAGGACTCGAGAGAGGGATTCAGAGGCTTAAGAGAGTTATGCAGAGGCTGAAGAGAGTGTTGTAGAGGCTCAAGAGAGGGATGAAGAGGCTGAAGAGAGTGATGCAGAGGCTCAAGAGAGGGATGCAGAGGCTCATGGGAGGGATAGAGGAGTTCAAGGGAGAGATTCAGAGGCTCAAGAATGGGATGCAGAGGCTTAAGAAAGTGATGCAGGGCCTCAAAAAGAGGGATGAAGAGGCTTAAGAGGGTGATGCAGAGGCTCAAGAGAGTGATGCAGAGGCTCAATAGAGGGATGCAGGGGCTTAAGAGAGTGATAGAGAGGCTCATGAGAGTGATTCAGAGGTTTACGAGAGTGATGCAGAGGCATAAGAGAGTGATGCAGATGCTTACGAGAGTGATGCAGAGGCTTAAAAAAGTGGTGCAGATGCTCAACAGAGGGATGCAGAGGCTCAAGAGAGGGATGAACAGGCTCAAGCGAGGGATGCAGAGGCTCAAGAGAGGGATGCAGAGGCTCAAGAGAGGGATGCAGAGGCTTAAGAGAGTGATGCAAAGGCTCAAGAGAGGGATGCAGAGGCTCAAGAGAATGTGTAGAGGCCTAAGGGAGTGATGCAGAGGCTGAAGAGAATGATGCAGAGGCTAAAGAGAGGGATGCAGAGGATCAAGAGAGTGATGCAGAGGCTGAAGAGAGAGATGCAGAGGCTAAAGAGAGTGATGCAGAGGCTGAAGAGTGATACAGGGGCTCAAGAGAATGATGTAGAGGCGTATGAGAAGGATGTAGAGGCTCAAGAGAATGATGCAGAGGCGCAAGAGAGTGATGCAGAGGCTCAAGAGAGTGATGCAGAGGTTCAGGAAAATGATGTAGAGGCTTAAGAGAGGGATGTAGAGGCTCAAGAGTATGATGCAGAGGCTCAAAATAGTGATGCAGAGGCCCAGGAGAGGGAAGCAGAGGCTCAAGTGAGTGATGTAGAGAATCTAGAGAGGGATGCAGAGGCTTAAGAGAGTGATGCAGAGGCTCAAGAGAGTGATTCAGAGGCTTACGAGAGTGATGCAGAGAATCAAGAGAGTGATGCAGTGGCTCAAGAGAGTTATGCAGAGGCCTCGAGAGCGGGATTCAGAGGCTTAAGAGAGTGATGCAGAGGCAGAAGAGAGTGTTGCAGAGGCTCAAGAGAGGGATGAAGAGGCTGAAGAGAGTGATGCAGAGGCTCAAGAGATGGATGCAGAGGCTCATGAGAGGGATGCAGAGGCTTAAGAAAGTGATGCAGAGGCTCAAAAAGAGGGATGCAGAGGCTTAAGAGGGTGATGCAGAGGCTCAAGAGAGTGATGCAGAGGCTCAATAGAGGAATGCAGGGGCTCAAGAGAGTGATAGAGAGGCTCATGAGAGTGATTCAGAGGTTTACGAGAGTGATGCAGAGGCTTAAGAGAGTGGTGCAGAGGCTCAAGAGAGGGATGAAGAGGCTGAAGAGAGTGATGCAGAGGCTCAAAAGAGGGATGCAGAGGCTCATGGGAGGGATAGAGGAGTTCAAGGGAGAGATTCAGAGGCTCAAGAATGGGATGCAGAGGCTTAAGAAAGTGATGCAGGGCCTCAAAAAGAGGGATGCAGAGGCTTAAGAGGGTGATGCAGAGGCTCAAGAGAGTGATGCAGAGGCTCAATAGAGGGATGCAGGGGCTCAAGAGAGTGATAGAGAGGCTCATGAGAGTGATTCAGAAGTTTACGAGAGTGATGCAGAGGCTTAAGAGAGTGATGCAGAGGCTTAAGAGAGTGATGCAGAGGCATAAGAGAGTGATGCAGATGCTTACGTGAGTGATGCAGAGGCTTAAAAGAGTGGTGCAGATGCTCAACAGAGGGATGCAGAGGCTCAAGAGAGGGATGAACAGGCTCAAGCGAGGGATGCAGAGGCTCAAGAGAGGGATGCAGAGGCTCAAGAGAGGGATGCAGAGGCTTAAGAGAGTGATGCATAGGCTCAAGAGAGGGATGCAGAGGCTCAAGAGAATGATGTAGAGGCCTAAGGGAGTGATGCAGAGGCTGAAGATATTGATGCAGAGGCTAAAGAGAGGGATGCAGAGGATCAAGAGAGTGATGCAGAGGCTGAAGAGAGAGATGCAGAGGCTAAAGAGAGTGATGCAGAGGCTGATGAGTGATGCAGGGGCTCAAGAGAATGATGTAGAGGCGTATGAGAAGGATGTAGAGGCTCAAGAGAATGATGCAGAGGCGCAAGAGAGGGATGCAGAGGCTTAAGAGAATGGTGCAGAGGCTCAAGAGAGTGATTCAGAGGCTTACGAGAGTGATGCAGAGAATCAAGAGAGTGATGCAGTGGCTCGAGAGAGTTATGCAGAGGACTCGAGAGAGGGATTCAGAGGCTTAAGAGAGTTATGCAGAGGCTGAAGAGAGTGTTGTAGAGGCTCAAGAGAGGGATGAAGAGGCTGAAGAGAGTGATGCAGAGGCTCAAGAGAGGGATGCAGAGGCTCATGGGAGGGATAGAGGAGTTCAAGGGAGAGATTCAGAGGCTCAAGAATGGGATGCAGAGGCTTAAGAAAGTTATGCAGGGCCTCAAAAAGAGGGATGCAGAGGCTTAAGAGGGTGATGCAGAGGCTCAAGAGAGTGATGCAGAGGTTCAATAGAGGGATGCAGGGGCTCAAGAGAGTGATAGAGAGGCTCACGAGAGTGATTCAGAGGTTTACGAGAGTGATGCAGAGGCATAAGAGAGTGATGCAGATGCTTACGAGAGTGATGCAGAGGCTTAAAAAAGTGGTGCAGATGCTCAACAGAGGGATGCAGAGGCTCAAGAGAGGGATGAACAGGCTCAAGCGAGGGATGCAGAGGCTCAAGAGAGGGATGCAGAGGCTCAAGAGAGGGATGCAGAGGCTTAAGAGAGTGATGCAAAGGCTCAAGAGAGGGATGCAGAGGCTCAAGAGAATGTGTAGAGGCCTAAGGGAGTGATGCAGAGGCTGAAGAGAATGATGCAGAGGCTAAAGAGAGGGATGCAGAGGATCAAGAGAGTGATGCAGAGGCTGAAGAGAGAGATGCAGAGGCTAAAGAGAGTGATGCAGAGGCTGAAGAGTGATGCAGGGGCTCAAGAGAATGATGTAGAGGCGTATGAGAAGGATGTAGAGGCTCAAGAGAATGATGCAGAGGCGCAAGAGAGTGATGCAGAGGCTCAAGAGAGTGATGCAGAGGCTCGAGAGAGTTATGCACAGGCCTAAAGAGGGGGATTCAGAGGCTTAAGAGAGTGATGCAGAGGCTGAATAGAGTGTTGCAGAGGCTCAAGAGAGGGATGAAGAGGCTGAAGTGAGTGATGCAGGTGCTCAAGAGAGGGATGCAGAGGCTCAAGAGAGTGATGTAGAGGCTTAAGAGAATGAGGCAGAGGCTTAGGAGAGGGATGCAGAGGCTCAAGAGAGTAATGCAGAGGCTTAAGAGGGTGATGCAGAGGCTCAAGAGAGTGATTCAGAGGCTCAAGAGAGGGATGCAGGGGCTCAAGTTAGGGATGCAGACGCTCAAGTGAGGGATGCAGAGGAACAAGAGAGGGATGCAGAGGCTCTTGAGAGTGACGCAGAGGCTCAAGAAAGGGATACAGAGGCTTAAGAGAGTGATGCAAAGGCTCAGGAGAGGGATGCAGAGGCTCATGAGAGGGATGCAGGAGTTCAAGAGAGTGATGCAGAGGCTCAAGAAAGGGATGCAAAGGCTTAAGAAAGTGATGCAAAGGCTCAAAAAAGGGATGCAGAGCCTTAAGAGAGTGATGCAGAGGCGGAAGAGAGTGTTGCAGAGGCTTAAGAGAGTGATGCACAGGCTCAGGAGAGTGATGCAAAGGCTCAAGAGAGTGATGCAGAGGCTAAAGAGAGTGTTGCAGAGGCTTAAGAGAGGGATGCAGAGGCTCAAGAGAGTGATGCGAAGGCTCAAGAGAGTGATGCAGAGGCTTAGGAGAGGGATGCAGAGACTCAAGAGAGGGATGCAGAAGCTTAAGAGAGTGATGCAGAGGCTGAAGAGAGTGTTGCAGAGGCTTAGGAGAGGGATGCAGAGGCTCAAGAGAGTGATGCAAATGCTCAAGAGAGTGTTGCAGAGGCTCAAGAGAGGGATGCAGAGGCTTAAGAGAGGGATGCAGAGGCTCAAGAGAGGGATGCAGAGGCTTAAGAGAGTGATGCAGAGGCTGAAGAGAGTGTTGCAGAGGCTTAAGAGAGGGATGCAAAGGCTCAAGAGAGTGATGCAAAGGCTCAAGAGAGTGAAGCAGAGGTTCAAGAGAGTGATGCAGAGGGTCAAGAGAGTGATGCAGAGGCTGAAGAGAGAGATGCAGAGGCTAAAGAGAGTGATGCAGAGGCTCAAGAGAGTGATGCAGGGGTTCAAGAGAATGATCTAGAGGCTCAAGAGAGTGAAGCAGAGGCTCAAGAGAGTGTTGCATAGGCTTAAGAGAGGGATGCAGAGGCTCAAGAGAGTGATGGAAAGGCTCAAGAGAGTGATGCAGAGGCTGAAGAGAGTGTTGCAGAGGCTTAAGAGAAGGATGCAGAGGCTCAAGAGAGGGATGCAGAGGCTTAAGAGAGTGATGCACAGGCTGAAGAGAGTGTTGCAGAGGCTTAAGAGAGGGATGCAGAGGCTCAAGAGAGTGATGCAAAGGCTCAAGAGAGTGAAGCAGAGGTTCAAGAGAGTGATGCAGAGGGTCAAGAGAGTGATGCAGAGGCTGAAGAGAGTGATGCAGAGGCTCAAGAGAGTGATGCAGGGGTTTAAGAGAGTGATGCAGAGGCTCAAGCGAGTGATGCAGAGGCTCAAGGGAGTGATGCAGAGACTCAAGAGAGTGATGCAGAGGCTCAAGAGAGGGGTGCAGAGGCTCATGAGAGTGATGCAGA
>NC_091234.1:14064057-14168405 GCF_040958095.1 Procambarus clarkii
ATTGATTAGAAATTAACCTTAAATACTTCATTTTCAATCAACTATTTGTTTCTCGTTAAAACACTAAGTAAGATATTGAAAAGGGGAGAAGTTCTGTTTTCATTGCATATATCGACGTTTCAACCGGATTAGAGCGGTTTTACGTGAACATCTTCCATCGGTATTATAAACGGAAAATCAGGAACATTTTAGTTAATTCTAATGAAAACACATTGATTTTTATCATTTGTATTGGAAACAACATTTTCATATGTCTTTTCTTCTATCTAAATAATACGAAACCTA
Organism: Procambarus clarkii; assembly: GCF_040958095.1. NCBI lineage: Eukaryota > Metazoa > Arthropoda > Malacostraca > Decapoda > Cambaridae > Procambarus > Procambarus clarkii. Next base: position 14,064,343 of record NC_091234.1, read on the forward strand.
GCTCTACGATTTGAAGTTAAAATCCTCAATTTTGGTAAATAGTTATTTGCTCACGTTTTTCATGTAGTGTGATTTTACGTAAATATATTCGTTTTTACCAATATTTTTATACTACTTCATGTTTTCTCAAGATATGTGATTTGGCCTTCAAATCACAGAGCTTCGCATAATATTGCATTTTTAAGCAAGTTTTCTAGCATTTTGTTTTGTACTAAAAATCATTGAATTTAGCAATATTTTGACGTTTATCATCCCCTTTTCCTCTATGTGATATAAACAAAATATCATCGAATTAGGCAGTATTTTGCCGTTTTTCCACGTTTTTGTGTATTTTCAGTTTATTGTTATTAATTCATTAAATATACGATAAAAATGATGCAAAAAAATAATTTATTATGTGTTTGCACTTTAAATTCTTCAGTTTCAATCAACTATTTGTTTCTAGTTAAAATACTGAGTAAGATATTGAAAAGGGGAGAAGTTCTGTTTTTATTGCATATATCGCCGGTCCAGCTGGATTAGAGCGGTTTTACGTGTACATCTTCCATCGGTAAAATAAACGAAAAATCAGGAACATTTTAGTTAATTCTGATGAAAACACATTGATTTTTATCATTTGTATTGGAAACAACATCTTTATATGTCTTTTTTTGGATCTAAATAATGCGAAACCTCGCTTTATGGTTTGAAGTTAAAACCCTCAAATTTGGTAATATAGTGTTTTTTCACGTTTTTCATGTAGTGTGACTTTTCGTAAATATATTCGTTTTACCAATATTTCGATACTACTTCATGTTTTCTCACGATATGTGATTTGGCCTTCAAATATCAGAGTTTCGCATAATATTGCATTTTTAAGCAAGTTTTCATTCATTTTGTTTTGAACTAAAAATCATTGAATTTCGCAATATTTTGACGTTCATCATCCCCTTTTTCTTGATGTGATTTAAACAAAATATCGTTGAATTAAGCAATATTTTGCCGTTTTTCCCCGTTTTTGAGAATTTTCAGTTTATTGTTATTTATTCATTATATATAGGATAAAAATGATGTAAACACATAATTGATTCAAAATTAACCTTAAATAGTTCATTTTCCATCAACTATTTGTTTCTCGTTAAAATGCTGAGAAAGGTATTGAAAAGGAAAGAAGTTCAGTTTTTATTGCATATATCGACGTTTCAGCCGGATTAGAGTGGTTTTACGTGTATATCTTCCATCGGTAATATAAACGGAAAATCAGGAATATATGAGTTAATTCTAATGAAAACACATTGATTTTTATAATTTATATTGGAAACAACATTTTCATGTCTTTTCTTGGATCTAAATAACACGAAACCCCGCTTTATAGTTTGAAGTTAAAATCCTCAAATTTGGGAATATAGCGATTTTTCCACGTTTTTCATGTAGTGTGACTTTACGTAAATATGTTCGTTTTACCAATATTTAGATACTACTTAATGTTTTCTCAAGATATGTGATTTGGCCTTCAAATCTCAGAATTTTTAAAAATTTTCATTTTTAAGCAAGTTTTCTTGCATTTTTTTGTACTTAAAATCATCGAATTTAGCAATATTTTGACGTTTATCATCCCCTTTTACCATCCCCTGTGATTTAAACAAAATATCATCGAATTAGGCAATATTTTTCCGTTTCTCCACGTTTTTGAGAATTTTCAGTTTATTGTTATTAATTCATTATATATACGAATAAAAATTATGCAAACACATAATTGATTAGAAATTAACCTTAAATACTTCATTTTCAATCAACTATTTGTTTCTCGTTAAAACACTAAGTAAGATATTGAAAAGGGGAGAAGTTCTGTTTTCATTGCATATATCGACGTTTCAACCGGATTAGAGCGGTTTTACGTGAACATCTTCCATCGGTATTATAAACGGAAAATCAGGAACATTTGAGTTAATTCTAATGAAAACACATTGTTATTTATTAATTGTATTGGAAACAACATTTTCATGTCTTTTCTTGGATCTAAATAATACGAAACCTCTCTTTTATGATTTGAAGTTAAAATTCTCAAATTTGGTAAAAAAGTTATTTTCTTACGTTTTTCATGTAGTGTGATTTTACGTAAATATATTCGTTTTTACCAATATATTTCAAAAGTACTTCATGTTTTCTCACGATATTTGATATGGCCTTCATATCTCAGTTTCGCATAATATTGAATTTTTAAGCAAGTTTTCTTGCATTTTGTTTTGTACTTAAAATCATTGAATTTAGCAATATTTTGAAGTTAATCATCACCTTTTCCTTAATGTGATTTTAACAAAAAATCGTTGAATTAAGCAATATTTTGCCGTTTTTCCACGTTTTTGAGAAATTTCAGTTTATTGGTATTAATTCATTATACATATGATAAAAAGGATGCAAACACATAATTGATTAGAAATTAACCTTAAATACTTCATTTTCAATCAACTATTTGTTTCTCGTTAAAACACTAAGTAAGATATTGAAATGGGGAGAAGTTCTGTTTTTATTGCATATATCGACGTTTCAACCGGATTAGAGCGGTTTTACGTGTACATCTTCCATCGGTATTATAAATGGAAAATCAGGAACATTTTAGTTAATTCTAATGAAAACACATTGATTTTTATCATTTGTATTGGAAACAACATTTTCATATGTCTTTTCTTCTATCTAAATAATACGAAACCTCGCTCTATGATTTGAAGTTAAAATCCTCAATTTTGGTAAATAGTTATTTGCTCACGTTTTTCATGTAGTGTGATTTTACGTAAATATATTCGTTTTTACCAATATTTTTATACTACTTCATGTTTTCTCAAGATATGTGATTTGGCCTTCAAATCACAGAGCTTCGCATAATATTGCATTTTTAAACAAGTTTTCTTGCATTTTGTTTTGTACTAAAAATCATTGAATTTAGCAATATTTTGACGTTTATCATCCCCTTTTCCTCTATGTGATATAAACAAAATATCATCGAATTAGGCAGTATTTTGCCGTTTTTCCACGTTTTTGTGTATTTTCAGTTTATTGTTATTAATTCATTAAATATACGATAAAAATGATGCAAAAAAATAATTTATTATGTGTTTGCACTTTAAATTCTTCAGTTTCAATCAACTATTTGTTTCTAGTTAAAATACTGAGTAAGATATTGAAAAGGGGAGAAGTTCTGTTTTTATTGCATATATCGCCGGTCCAGCTGGATTAGAGCGGTTTTACGTGTACATCTTCCATCGGTAAAATAAACGAAAAATCAGGAACATTTTAGTTAATTCTGATGAAAACACATTGATTTTTATCATTTGTATTGGAAACAACATCTTTATATGTCTTTTTTTGGATCTAAATAATGCGAAACCTCGCTTTATGGTTTGAAGTTAAAACCCTCAAATTTGGTAATATAGTGTTTTTTCACGTTTTTCATGTAGTGTGACTTTTCGTAAATATATTCGTTTTACCAATATTTCGATACTACTTCATGTTTTCTCACGATATGTGATTTGGCCTTCAAATATCAGAGTTTCGCATAATATTGCATTTTTAAGCAAGTTTTCATTCATTTTGTTTTGAACTAAAAATCATTGAATTTAGCAATATTTTGACGTTCATCATCCCCTTTTTCTTGATGTGATTTAAACAAAATATCGTTGAATTAAGCAATATTTTGCCGTTTTTCCCCGTTTTTGAGAATTTTCAGTTTATTGTTATTTATTCATTATATATAGGATAAAAATGATGTAAACACATAATTGATTCAAAATTAACCTTAAATAGTTCATTTTCCATCAACTATTTGTTTCTCGTTAAAATGCTGAGAAAGGTATTGAAAAGGAAAGAAGTTCAGTTTTTATTGCATATATCGACGTTTCAGCCGGATTAGAGTGGTTTTACGTGTATATCTTCCATCGGTAATATAAACGGAAAATCAGGAATATATGAGTTAATTCTAATGAAAACACATTGATTTTTATAATTTATATTGGAAACAACATTTTCATGTCTTTTCTTGGATCTAAATAACACGAAACCCCGCTTTATAGTTTGAAGTTAAAATCCTCAAATTTGGGAATATAGCGATTTTTCCACGTTTTTCATGTAGTGTGACTTTACGTAAATATGTTCGTTTTACCAATATTTAGATACTACTTAATGTTTTCTCAAGATATGTGATTTGGCCTTCAAATCTCAGAATTTTTAAAAATTTTCATTTTTAAGCAAGTTTTCTTGCATTTTTTTGTACTTAAAATCATCGAATTTAGCAATATTTTGACGTTTATCATCCCCTTTTACCATCCCCTGTGATTTAAACAAAATATCATCGAATTAGGCAATATTTTTCCGTTTCTCCACGTTTTTGAGAATTTTCAGTTTATTGTTATTAATTCATTATATATACGAATAAAAATTATGCAAACACATAATTGATTAGAAATTAACCTTAAATACTTCATTTTCAATCAACTATTTGTTTCTCGTTAAAACACTAAGTAAGATATTGAAAAGGGGAGAAGTTCTGTTTTCATTGCATATATCGACGTTTCAACCGGATTAGAGCGGTTTTACGTGAACATCTTCCATCGGTATTATAAACGGAAAATCAGGAACATTTTAGTTAATTCTAATGAAAACACATTGATTTTTATCATTTGTATTGGAAACAACATTTTCATATGTCTTTTCTTCGATCTAAATAATAAGAAACCTAGCTCTACGATTTGAAGTTAAAATCCTAAATTTTGGTAAATAGTTATTTGCTCACGTTTTTCATGTAGTGTGATTTTACGTAAATATATTCGTTTTTACCAATATTTTTATACTACTTCATGTTTTCTCAAGATATGTGATTTGGCCTTCAAATCTCAGAATTTCGCATAATATTGCATTTTCAAGCAAGTTTTCTTGCATTTTGTTTTGTACTAAAAATCATTGAATTTAGCAATATTTTGACGTTTATCATCCCCTTTTCCTTTATGTGATATAAACATAATATCGTTGAATTATGCAATATTTTGCCGTTTTTCCACGTTTTTGTGAATTTTCAGATTATTGTTAATAATTCATTATATATACGATAAAAATGAGGCAAACACATAATTGATTAGAAATTAGCCTTAAATACTTCATTTTTAATCAACTATTTGTTTCTCGCTAAAATACTGAGTAAGATATTGAAATGGGGACAAGTTCTGTTTTTATTGAATATATCGATGTTTCAGCCGAATTAGAGCGGTTTTACGTGTACATCTTCCATCGGTAATATCATCGGACAGTCAGGAACATTTGAGTTAATTCTAATGAAAACACATTGATATTTATTAATTGTATTGGAAACAACATTTTCATGTCTTTTCTTGGATCTAAATAATACGAAACCTCTCTTTTATGATTTGAAGTTAAAATTCTCAAATTTGGTAAAAAAGTTATTTTCTTACGTTTTTCATGTAGTGTGATTTTACGTAAATATATTCGTTTTTACCAATATATTTCGATAGTACTTCATGTTTTCTCACGATATTTGATATGGCCTTCATATCTCAGTTTCGCATAATATTGAATTTTTAAGCAAGTTTTCTTGCATTTTGTTTTGTACTTAAAATCATTGAATTTAGCAATATTTTGAAGTTAATCATCACCTTTTCCTTAATGTGATTTTAACAAAAAATCGTTGAATTAAGCAATATTTTGCCGTTTTTCCACGTTTTTGAGAAATTTCAGTTTATTGGTATTAATTCATTATACATATGATAAAAAGGATGCAAACACATAATTGATTAGAAATTAACCTTAAATACTTCATTTTCAATCAACTATTTGTTTCTCGTTAAAACACTAAGTAAGATATTGAAATGGGGAGAAGTTCTGTTTTTATTGCATATATCGACGTTTCAACCGGATTAGAGCGGTTTTACGTGTACATCTTCCATCGGTATTATAAATGGAAAATCAGGAACATTTTAGTTAATTCTAATGAAAACACATTGATTTTTATCATTTGTATTGGAAACAACATTTTCATATGTCTTTTCTTCGATCTAAATAATACGAAACCTAGCTCTACGATTTGAAGTTAAAATCCTCAATTTTGGTAAATAGTTATTTGCTCACGTTTTTCATGTAGTGTGATTTTACGTAAATATATTCGTTTTTACCAATATTTTTATACTACTTCATGTTTTCTCAAGATATGTGATTTGGCCTTCAAATCACAGAGCTTCGCATAATATTGCATTTTTAAGCAAGTTTTCTTGCATTTTGTTTTGTACTAAAAATCATTGAATTTAGCAATATTTTGACGTTTATCATCCCCTTTTCCTCTATGTGATATAAACAAAATATCATCGAATTAGGCAGTATTTTGCCGTTTTTCCACGTTTTTGTGTATTTTCAGTTTATTGTTATAAATTCATTAAATATACGATAAAAATGATGGAAAAAAATAATTTATTATGTGTTTGCACTTTAAATTCTTCAGTTTCAATCAACTATTTGTTTCTAGTTAAAATACTGAGTAAGATATTGAAAAGGGGAGAAGTTCTGTTTTTATTGCATATATCGCCGGTCCAGCTGGATTAGAGCGGTTTTACGTGTACATCTTCCATCGGTAAAATAAACGAAAAATCAGGAACATTTTAGTTAATTCTGATGAAAACACATTGATTTTTATCATTTGTATTGGAAACAACATCTTTATATGTCTTTTTTTGGATCTAAATAATGCGAAACCTCGCTTTATGGTTTGAAGTTAAAACCCTCAAATTTGGTAATATAGTGTTTTTTCACGTTTTTCATGTAGTGTGACTTTTCGTAAATATATTCGTTTTACCAATATTTCGATACTACTTCATGTTTTCTCACGATATGTGATTTGGCCTTCAAATATCAGAGTTTCGCATAATATTGCATTTTTAAGCAAGTTTTCATTCATTTTGTTTTTTACTAAAAATCATTGAATTTAGCAATATTTTGACGTTCATCATCCCCTTTTTCTTGATGTGATTTAAACAAAATATCGTTGAATTAAGCAATATTTTGCCGTTTTTCCCCGTTTTTGAGAATTTTCAGTTTATTGTTATTTATTCATTATATATAGGATAAAAATGATGTAAACACATAATTGATTCAAAATTAACCTTAAATAGTTCATTTTCCATCAACTATTTGTTTCTCGTTAAAATGCTGAGAAAGGTATTGAAAAGGAAAGAAGTTCAGTTTTTATTGCATATATCGACGTTTCAGCCGGATTAGAGTGGTTTTACGTGTATATCTTCCATCGGTAATATAAACGGAAAATCAGGAATATATGAGTTAATTCTAATGAAAACACATTGATTTTTATAATTTTTATTGGAAACAACATTTTCATGTCTTTTCTTGGATCTAAATAACACGAAACCCCGCTTTATAGTTTGAAGTTAAAATCCTCAAATTTGGGAATATAGCGATTTTTCCACGTTTTTCATGTAGTGTGACTTTACGTAAATATGTTCGTTTTACCAATATTTAGATACTACTTAATGTTTTCTCAAGATATGTGATTTGGCCTTCAAATCTCAGAATTTTTAAAAATTTTCATTTTTAAGCAAGTTTTCTTGCATTTTTTTGTACTTAAAATCATCGAATTTAGCAATATTTTGACGTTTATCATCCCCTTTTACCATCCCCTGTGATTTAAACAAAATATCATCGAATTAGGCAATATTTTTCCGTTTCTCCACGTTTTTGAGAATTTTCAGTTTATTGTTATTAATTCATTATATATACGAATAAAAATTATGCAAACACATAATTGATTAGAAATTAACCTTAAATACTTCATTTTCAATCAACTATTTGTTTCTCGTTAAAACACTAAGTAAGATATTGAAAAGGGGAGAAGTTCTGTTTTCATTGCATATATCGACGTTTCAACCGGATTAGAGCGGTTTTACGTGAACATCTTCCATCGGTATTATAAACGGAAAATCAGGAACATTTTAGTTAATTCTAATGAAAACACATTGATTTTTATCATTTGTATTGGAAACAACATTTTCATATGTCTTTTCTTCGATCTAAATAATAAGAAACCTAGCTCTACGATTTGAAGTTAAAATCCTAACTTTTGGTAATAGTTATTTGCTCACGTTTTTCATGTAGTGTGATTTTACGTAAATATATTCGTTTTTACCAATATTTTTATACTACTTCATGTTTTCTCAAGATATGTGATTTGGCCTTCAAATCTCAGAATTTCGCATAATATTGCATTTTCAAGCAAGTTTTCTTGCATTTTGTTTTGTACTAAAAATCATTGAATTTAGCAATATTTTGACGTTTATCATCCCCTTTTCCTTTATGTGATATAAACATAATATCGTTGAATTATGCAATATTTTGCCGTTTTTCCACGTTTTTGTGAATTTTCAGATTATTGTTAATAATTCATTATATATACGATAAAAATGAGGCAAACACATAATTGATTAGAAATTAGCCTTAAATACTTCATTTTTAATCAACTATTTGTTTCTCGCTAAAATACTGAGTAAGATATTGAAATGGGGACAAGTTCTGTTTTTATTGAATATATCGATGTTTCAGCCGAATTAGAGCGGTTTTACGTGTACATCTTCCATCGGTAATATCATCGGACAGTCAGGAACATTTGAGTTAATTCTAATGAAAACACATTGATATTTATTAATTGTATTGGAAACAACATTTTCATGTCTTTTCTTGGATCTAAATAATACGAAACCTCTCTTTTATGATTTGAAGTTAAAATTCTCAAATTTGGTAAAAAAGTTATTTTCTTACGTTTTTCATGTAGTGTGATTTTACGTAAATATATTCGTTTTTACCAATATATTTCAAAAGTACTTCATGTTTTCTCACGATATTTGATATGGCCTTCATATCTCAGTTTCGCATAATATTGAATTTTTATGCAAGTTTTCTTGCATTTTGTTTTGTACTTAAAATCATTGAATTTAGCAATATTTTGAAGTTAATCATCACCTTTTCCTTAATGTGATTTTAACAAAAAATCGTTGAATTAAGCAATATTTTGCCGTTTTTCCACGTTTTTGAGAAATTTCAGTTTATTGGTATTAATTCATTATACATATGATAAAAAGGATGCAAACACATAATTGATTAGAAATTAACCTTAAATACTTCATTTTCAATCAACTATTTGTTTCTCGTTAAAACACTAAGTAAGATATTGAAATGGGGAGAAGTTCTGTTTTTATTGCATATATCGACGTTTCAACCGGATTAGAGCGGTTTTACGTGTACATCTTCCATCGGTATTATAAATGGAAAATCAGGAACATTTTAGTTAATTCTAATGAAAACACATTGATTTTTATCATTTGTATTGGAAACAACATTTTCATATGTCTTTTCTTCTATCTAAATAATACGAAACCTAGCTCTACGATTTGAAGTTAAAATCCTCAATTTTGGTAAATAGTTATTTGCTCACGTTTTTCATGTAGTGTGATTTTACGTAAATATATTCGTTTTTACCAATATTTTTATACTACTTCATGTTTTCTCAAGATATGTGATTTGGCCTTCAAATCACAGAGCTTCGCATAATATTGCATTTTTAAACAAGTTTTCTTGCATTTTGTTTTGTACTAAAAATCATTGAATTTAGCAATATTTTGACGTTTATCATCCCCTTTTCCTCTATGTGATATAAACAAAATATCATCGAATTAGGCAGTATTTTGCCGTTTTTCCACGTTTTTGTGTATTTTCAGTTTATTGTTATTAATTCATTAAATATACGATAAAAATGATGGAAAAAAATAATTTATTATGTGTTTGCACTTTAAATTCTTCAGTTTCAATCAACTATTTGTTTCTAGTTAAAATACTGAGTAAGATATTGAAAAGGGGAGAAGTTCTGTTTTTATTGCATATATCGCCGGTCCAGCTGGATTAGAGCGGTTTTACGTGTACATCTTCCATTGGTAAAATAAACGAAAAATCAGGAACATTTTAGTTAATTCTGATGAAAACACATTGATTTTTATCATTTGTATTGGAAACAACATCTTTATATGTCTTTTTTTGGATCTAAATAATGCGAAACCTCGCTTTATGGTTTGAAGTTAAAACCCTCAAATTTGGTAATATAGTGTTTTTTCACGTTTTTCATGTAGTGTGACTTTTCGTAAATATATTCGTTTTACCAATATTTCGATACTACTTCATGTTTTCTCACGATATGTGATTTGGCCTTCAAATATCAGAGTTTCGCATAATATTGCATTTTTAAGCAAGTTTTCATTCATTTTGTTTTGTACTAAAAATCATTGAATTTAGCAATATTTTGACGTTCATCATCCCCTTTTTCTTGATGTGATTTAAGCAAAATATCGTTGAATTAAGCAATATTTTGCCGTTTTTCCCCGTTTTTGAGAATTTTCAGTTTATTGTTATTTATTCATTATATATAGGATAAAAATGATGTAAACACATAATTGATTCAAAATTAACCTTAAATAGTTCATTTTCCATCAACTATTTGTTTCTCGTTAAAATGCTGAGAAAGGTATTGAAAAGGAAAGAAGTTCAGTTTTTATTGCATATATCGACGTTTCAGCCGGATTAGAGTGGTTTTACGTGTATATCTTCCATCGGTAATATAAACGGAAAATCAGGAATATATGAGTTAATTCTAATGAAAACACATTGATTTTTATAATTTATATTGGAAACAACATTTTCATGTCTTTTCTTGGATCTAAATAACACGAAACCCCGCTTTATAGTTTGAAGTTAAAATCCTCAAATTTGGGAATATAGCGATTTTTCCACGTTTTTCATGTAGTGTGACTTTACGTAAATATGTTCGTTTTACCAATATTTAGATACTACTTAATGTTTTCTCAAGATATGTGATTTGGCCTTCAAATCTCAGAATTTTTAAAAAATTTCATTTTTAAGCAAGTTTTCTTGCATTTTTTTGTACTTAAAATCATCGAATTTAGCAATATTTTGACGTTTATCATCCCCTTTTACCATCCCCTGTGATTTAAACAAAATATCATCGAATTAGGCAATATTTTTCCGTTTCTCCACGTTTTTGAGAATTTTCAGTTTATTGTTATTAATTCATTATATATACGAATAAAAATTATGCAAACACATAATTGATTAGAAATTAACCTTAAATACTTCATTTTCAATCAACTATTTGTTTCTCGTTAAAACACTAAGTAAGATATTGAAAAGGGGAGAAGTTCTGTTTTCATTGCATATATCGACGTTTCAACCGGATTAGAGCGGTTTTACGTGAACATCTTCCATCGGTATTATAAACGGAAAATCAGGAACATTTTAGTTAATTCTAATGAAAACACATTGATTTTTATCATTTGTATTGGAAACAACATTTTCATATGTCTTTTCTTCGATCTAAATAATAAGAAACCTAGCTCTACGATTTGAAGTTAAAATCCTAACTTTTGGTAATAGTTATTTGCTCACGTTTTTCATGTAGTGTGATTTTACGTAAATATATTCGTTTTTACCAATATTTTTATACTACTTCATGTTTTCTCAAGATATGTGATTTGGCCTTCAAATCTCAGAATTTCGCATAATATTGCATTTTCAAGCAAGTTTTCTTGCATTTTGTTTTGTACTAAAAATCATTGAATTTAGCAATATTTTGACGTTTATCATCCCCTTTTCCTTTATGTGATATAAACATAATATCGTTGAATTATGCAATATTTTGCCGTTTTTCCACGTTTTTGTGAATTTTCAGATTATTGTTAATAATTCATTATATATACGATAAAAATGAGGCAAACACATAATTGATTAGAAATTAGCCTTAAATACTTCATTTTTAATCAACTATTTGTTTCTCGCTAAAATACTGAGTAAGATATTGAAATGGGGACAAGTTCTGTTTTTATTGAATATATCGATGTTTCAGCCGAATTAGAGCGGTTTTACGTGTACATCTTCCATCGGTAATATCATCGGACAGTCAGGAACATTTGAGTTAATTCTAATGAAAACACATTGATATTTATTAATTGTATTGGAAACAACATTTTCATGTCTTTTCTTGGATCTAAATAATACGAAACCTCTCTTTTATGATTTGAAGTTAAAATTCTCAAATTTGGTAAAAAAGTTATTTTCTTACGTTTTTCATGTAGTGTGATTTTACGTAAATATATTCGTTTTTACCAATATATTTCATAAGTACTTCATGTTTTCTCACGATATTTGATATGGCCTTCATATCTCAGTTTCGCATAATATTGAATTTTTATGCAAGTTTTCTTGCATTTTGTTTTGTACTTAAAATCATTGAATTTAGCAATATTTTGAAGTTAATCATCACCTTTTCCTTAATGTGATTTTAACAAAAAATCGTTGAATTAAGCAATATTTTGCCGTTTTTCCACGTTTTTGAGAAATTTCAGTTTATTGGTATTAATTCATTATACATATGATAAAAAGGATGCAAACACATAATTGATTAGAAATTAACCTTAAATACTTCATTTTCAATCAACTATTTGTTTCTCGTTAAAACACTAAGTAAGATATTGAAATGGGGAGAAGTTCTGTTTTTATTGCATATATCGACGTTTCAACCGGATTAGAGCGGTTTTACGTGTACATCTTCCATCGGTATTATAAATGGAAAATCAGGAACATTTTAGTTAATTCTAATGAAAACACATTGATTTTTATCATTTGTATTGGAAACAACATTTTCATATGTCTTTTCTTCTATCTAAATAATACGAATCCTAGCTCTACGATTTGAAGTTAAAATCCTCAATTTTGGTAAATAGTTATTTGCTCACGTTTTTCATGTAGTGTGATTTTACGTAAATATATTCGTTTTTACCAATATTTTTATACTACTTCATGTTTTCTCAAGATATGTGATTTGGCCTTCAAATCACAGAGCTTCGCATAATATTGCATTTTTAAACAAGTTTTCTTGCATTTTGTTTTGTACTAAAAATCATTGAATTTAGCAATATTTTGACGTTTATCATCCCCTTTTCCTCTATGTGATATAAACAAAATATCATCGAATTAGGCAGTATTTTGCCGTTTTTCCACGTTTTTGTGTATTTTCAGTTTATTGTTATTAATTCATTAAATATACGATAAAAATGATGGAAAAAAATAATTTATTATGTGTTTGCACTTTAAATTCTTCAGTTTCAATCAACTATTTGTTTCTAGTTAAAATACTGAGTAAGATATTGAAAAGGGGAGAAGTTCTGTTTTTATTGCATATATCGCCGGTCCAGCTGGATTAGAGCGGTTTTACGTGTACATCTTCCATCGGTAAAATAAACGAAAAATCAGGAACATTTTAGTTAATTCTGATGAAAACACATTGATTTTTATCATTTGTATTGGAAACAACATCTTTATATGTCTTTTTTTGGATCTAAATAATGCGAAACCTCGCTTTATGGTTTGAAGTTAAAACCCTCAAATTTGGTAATATAGTGTTTTTTCACGTTTTTCATGTAGTGTGACTTTTCGTAAATATATTCGTTTTACCAATATTTCGATACTACTTCATGTTTTCTCACGATATGTGATTTGGCCTTCAAATATCAGAGTTTCGCATAATATTGCATTTTTAAGCAAGTTTTCATTCATTTTGTTTTGTACTAAAAATCATTGAATTTAGCAATATTTTGACGTTCATCATCCCCTTTTTCTTGATGTGATTTAAGCAAAATATCGTTGAATTAAGCAATATTTTGCCGTTTTTCCCCGTTTTTGAGAATTTTCAGTTTATTGTTATTTATTCATTATATATAGGATAAAAATGATGTAAACACATAATTGATTCAAAATTAACCTTAAATAGTTCATTTTCCATCAACTATTTGTTTCTCGTTAAAATGCTGAGAAAGGTATTGAAAAGGAAAGAAGTTCAGTTTTTATTGCATATATCGACGTTTCAGCCGGATTAGAGTGGTTTTACGTGTATATCTTCCATCGGTAATATAAACGGAAAATCAGGAATATATGAGTTAATTCTAATGAAAACACATTGATTTTTATAATTTATATTGGAAACAACATTTTCATGTCTTTTCTTGGATCTAAATAACACGAAACCCCGCTTTATAGTTTGAAGTTAAAATCCTCAAATTTGGGAATATAGCGATTTTTCCACGTTTTTCATGTAGTGTGACTTTACGTAAATATGTTCGTTTTACCAATATTTAGATACTACTTAATGTTTTCTCAAGATATGTGATTTGGCCTTCAAATCTCAGAATTTTTAAAAATTTTCATTTTTAAGCAAGTTTTCTTGCATTTTTTTGTACTTAAAATCATCGAATTTAGCAATATTTTGACGTTTATCATCCCCTTTTACCATCCCCTGTGATTTAAACAAAATATCATCGAATTAGGCAATATTTTTCCGTTTCTCCACGTTTTTGAGAATTTTCAGTTTATTGTTATTAATTCATTATATATACGAATAAAAATTATGCAAACACATAATTGATTAGAAATTAACCTTAAATACTTCATTTTCAATCAACTATTTGTTTCTCGTTAAAACACTAAGTAAGATATTGAAAAGGGGAGAAGTTCTGTTTTCATTGCATATATCGACGTTTCAACCGGATTAGAGCGGTTTTACGTGAACATCTTCCATCGGTATTATAAACGGAAAATCAGGAACATTTTAGTTAATTCTAATGAAAACACATTGATTTTTATCATTTGTATTGGAAACAACATTTTCATATGTCTTTTCTTCGATCTAAATAATAAGAAACCTAGCTCTACGATTTGAAGTTAAAATCCTCAATTTTGGTAATAGTTATTTGCTCACGTTTTTCATGTAGTGTGATTTTACGTAAATATATTCGTTTTTACCAATATTTTTATACTACTTCATGTTTTCTCAAGATATGTGATTTGGCCTTCAAATCACAGAGCTTCGCATAATATTGCATTTTCAAGCAAGTTTTCTTGCATTTTGTTTTGTACTAAAAATCATTGAATTTAGCAATATTTTGACGTTTATCATCCCCTTTTCCTTTATGTGATATAAACATAATATCGTTGAATTATGCAATATTTTGATGTTTTTCCACGTTTTTGTGAATTTTCAGATTATTGTTAATAATTCATTATATATACGATAAAAATGAGGCAAACACATAATTGATTAGAAATTAGCCTTAAATACTTCATTTTTAATCAACTATTTGTTTCTCGCTAAAATACTGAGTAAGATATTGAAATGGGGACAAGTTCTGTTTTTATTGAATATATCGATGTTTCAGCCGAATTAGAGCGGTTTTACGTGTACATCTTCCATCGGTATTATAAATGGAAAATCAGGAACATTTTAGTTAATTCTAATGAAAACACATTGATTTTTATCATTTGTATTGGAAACAACATTTTCATGTCTTTTCTTCGATCTAAATAATACGAAACCTAGCTCTACGATTTGAAGTTAAAACCCTCAAATTTGGTAATATAGTGTTTTTTCACGTTTTTCATGTAGTGTGACTTTTCGTAAATATATTCGTTTTACCAATATTTCGATACTACTTCATGTTTTCTCACGATATGTGATTTGGCCTTCAAATATCAGAGTTTCGCATAATATTGCATTTTTAAGCAAGTTTTCATTCATTTTGTTTTGTACTAAAAATCATTGAATTTAGCAATATTTTGACGTTCATCATCCCCTTTTTCTTGATGTGATTTAAACAAAATATCGTTGAATTAAGCAATATTTTGCCGTTTTTCCCCGTTTTTGAGAATTTTCAGTTTATTGTTATTTATTCATTATATATAGGATAAAAATGATGTAAACACATAATTGATTCAAAATTAACCTTAAATAGTTCATTTTCCATCAACTATTTGTTTCTCGTTAAAATGCTGAAAAAGGTATTGAAAAGGAAAGAAGTTCAGTTTTTATTGCATATATCGACGTTTCAGCCGGATTAGAGTGGTTTTACGTGTATATCTTCCATCGGTAATATAAACGGAAAATCAGGAATATATGAGTTAATTCTAATGAAAACACATTGATTTTTATAATTTATATTGGAAACAACATTTTCATGTCTTTTCTTGGATCTAAATAACACGAAACCCTGCTTTATAGTTTGAAGTTAAAATCCTCAAATTTGGGAATATAGCGATTTTTCCACGTTTTTCATGTAGTGTGACTTTACGTAAATATGTTCGTTTTACCAATATTTAGATACTACTTAATGTTTTCTCAAGATATGTGATTTGGCCTTCAAATTTCAGAATTTTTAAAAATTTTCATTTTTAAGCAAGTTTTCTTGCATTTTTTTTGTACTTAAAATCATCGAATTTAGCAATATTTTGACGTTTATCATCCCCTTTTACCATCCCCTGTGATTTAAACAAAATATCATCGAATTAGGCAATATTTTTCCGTTTCTCCACGTTTTTGAGAATTTTCAGTTTATTGTTATAAATTCATTATATATACGAATAAAAATTATGCAAACACATAATTGATTAGAAATTAACCTTAAATACTTCATTTACAATCAACTATTTGTTTCTCGTTAAAATACTAAGTAAGATATTGAAAAGGGGAGAAGTTCTGTTTTTATTGCATATATCGACGTTTCAGCCGGATTAGAGCGGTTTTACGTGTACATCTTCCATCGGTAATATAAACGGAAAATCAGGAACATTTTAGTTAATTCTAATGAAAACACATTGTTTTTAATCATTTATATTGGAAACAACATTTTCATATGTCTTTTCTTAGATCTAAATAATACGAAACCTCGCTTTATGGTTTGAAGTTAAAATCCACACATTTGGTAATATAGCGATTTTTCCACCTTTCCACCTTAATTAAAATGTTCCTGATTTTCCGTTTATATTACCGATGGATGAGGTACAGGTAAAACCGCTCTAATCCGGCTGAAACGTCGATATATGCAATAAAAACATAACTTCTCGCTTTTTCAATATCTTACTCAGTTTTTAACGAGAAACAAATAGTTGATTGATAATGAAGTATTTAATGTTAATTTCTAATCAAATTTGCATCATCATCATCGTGTGATGCAAAGTTTTCCAGTTTTGCAGTCTTGCAATTTTGCAGTTTGCATCATTTTTATCGTATATATAATGAATTAGTAACAATAAACTGAAAATTCACAAAAACGTGGAAAAACGGCAAAAAATATTGCCTAATTCGATGATATTTTGTTTATATCACATAAAGGAAAAGGGAATGATAAACGTCAAAATATTGATATATTCGATGATTTTTAGTACGAAACAAAATGCAAGACAACTTACTTAAAATGCAATACTATGCAAAATTCTGAGACTTAAAGGCGAAATCACATATCGTGATACTACATGAAATAGTATCGAAATATTAGTAAAAACGAATGTATTCACGTTAAGTCACACTACATGAAAAACGTGAACAAAATCGCTCTACTACCATATGTGAGGATTTTAACTTCAAATCATAAAGCGAGGTTTCGTGTTATTTAGATCCTAGAAAAGACATAAAAATGTTGTTTCCAATACAATTGATAAAAATCAATGTGTTTTCATTAAAATACTCTAAAATATTCCTGATTTTCCGTTCGTATTACCGATGGAAGATGTACACGTAAACCGCTCTAATCCGGCTGAAACGTCGATATATGCAAAAAAACAGAACTTCTTGCATTTTCAATATCTTACTCAGTTTTTTAACGAGAAACAAATAGTTGATTGAAAATGAAGTATTTAAGTTTTTTTTTAATCAATTATGTGTTTGCATCATTTTTATCGTATATTTAATGAACTAATACCAATAAACTGCAAATTCACAAAAACGTGGAAAAGCGGCAAAATATTGCCTAATTCGATGGTATTTTGTTTAAATACCATCTTCAGAGGGATGAAGCGGCTCACGAGAGTAATGCAGAGGCTTAAGAGGTTGATGCAGAGGCTCAAGAGAGTGATACAGAGGCTTGGGAGAGGGATGCAGGGGCTCAAGAGAGTGATGCAAAGGCTCAAGAGAGTGATTCAGAAGTTTAAGAGAGTGATGCAGAGTTTTAAGACAGTGATGTAGAGGCTTAAGAGAGGGATGCAGAGGCTCAAGAGAGGGATGTGGAGGCCCAAGAGAGTGATGCAGAGGCTCAAAAAAGGGATGCAGAGGCTTAAAACAGTGATGTAGAGGCTTAAGAGAGGGATGCAGAGGCTCAAGAGAGGGATGTAGAGGCCCAAGAGAGTGATGCAGAGGCTCAAAAAAGGGATGCAGAGGCTTAAGAGAGTGATGCAGTGGCTGAAGAGAGTGTTGCAGAGGCTTAAGTGAGTGATTCAGAGGCTCAAGAGAGTGATGCAAAGGCTCAAGAGAGTGATGCAGAGGCTGAAGAGAGTGTTGCAGAGGCTTAAGATAGGGATGCAGAGGCTCAAGAGAGTGATGCAAAGGCTCAAGAGAGTGATGCAGAGGCTGAAGAGAGTGTTGCAGAGGCTCAAGAGAGGGATGCAGAGGCTTAAGAGTGTGATGCAGAGGCTGAAGAGAGTGTTGCAGAGGCTTAAGAGAGGGAAGCAAAAGGCTCAAGAGAGTAATGCAAAGGATCAAGGGAGTGATGCAGAGGCTCAAGAGAGTAATGCAGAGGCTCAAGAGAGAAAGGCAGAGGCTTAAGAGAGTGATGCAGAGGCTGAAGAGAGTGTTGCAGAGGCTTAAGAGACTGATGCAGAGGCTCAAGAGAGGGATGCAGAGGCTTAAGAGAGTGATGCAGAGGCTGAAGAGAGAGATGCAGAGGCTAAAGAGAGTGATGTAGAGGCTCAAAAGAGTGATTCAGAAACTCAAGAGAGTGATGCAGAGGCTCAGGAGAGGGGTGCAGAGGCTCAAGAGAGTGATGCAGAGGACTTATATAGGGATGCAGAGGCTCAAGAGAGTGAGGCAGAGGCTTAGAAGAGGGATGCTGAGGCTCAAGAGAATGATGCAAAGGCTCAGGAGAGTGCTGCAAAAGGCTCAAGAGAGGGATGCTAAGGCTCCAGAGAGGGATGCAGAGGCTCAAGAGAGTGATGCAGAGGCTCAAGAGAGAAAGGCAGAGGCTTAAGAGAGTGATGCAGAGGCTCATGAGAGTTCTGCAGAGGCTCAAGAATATGATGTAGAGGCTTAAGAGAGGGATGAAGAGGCTCAAAAGAGTGATGCAGAGGCTCAAGAGAGTGATAGAGAGGCTCAAGAGAGTGATGCAGAGGCTCAAGAGAGTGATGCAGAGGCTTAAGAGAGGGATGCAGAGGCTCAAGAGAATGATGCAGAGGCTTCAGAAAGAGATGCAGAGGCTTAAGAGAGGGATGCAGAGGCTTATGAGAGGGATGCAGAGGCTCAAGAGAGTGATTCAGAGGCTTACGCGAGTGATGCAGAGAATCAAGAGAGTGATGCAGAGGCTCGAGAGAGTTATGCAGAGGCGTCAAGAGAGGGATTCAGAGGCTTAAGAGAGTGACGCAGAGGCTGAAGAGGGTGTTGCAGAGGCTCAAGAGAGGGATGAAAAGGCTGAAGAGAGTGATTCAGAGGCTCAAGAGAGGGATGCAGAGGCTCATGAGAGTGATGCAGAGGCTTAAGAGAGTGAGGCAGAGGCTTAGGAGAGGGATGCAGAGGTTCAAGAGAGTAATGCAGAGGCGTAAGAGGGTGATGCAGAGGCTCAAGAGAGTGATGCAGAGGCTTGAGAGAGGGATGCAGGGGTTCAAGAGAGTGATGCAGAGGCTCAAGAGAGTGATTCACAGGCTTAAGAGAGTGATGCAGAGGCTAAAGAGAGTGCTGCAGAGGCTTAAGAGAGGGATGCAGAGGCTCAAGCGAGGGATATAGAGGCCCAAGAGAGGGATGCATAGGCTCTAGAGAAGGATGCAGAGGCTCAAGTGAGGGATGTAGAGGCACAAGAGAATGATGCAGATTCTCCTGAGAGTGATGCAGAGGCTCAAGAGAGGGATGCAGGGGCTTAAGAGAGTGATGCAAAGGCTCAAGAGATTGATTCAGAGGCTTACGAGAGTGATGCAGAGGCTTAAGAGAGTGATGCAGAGGCTTAAGAGAGGGATGCAGGGGCCCAAGAGAGGGATGCAGAGGGTCAAGAGAGGGTTGCAGGGGCTCAAGAGAGGGATGCAGAGGCTCAAGTGAGGGATGCAGAGGCTTAAGAGAGTGATGCAGATTCTTAAGAGA
The DNA here is from genome assembly GCF_040958095.1 of Procambarus clarkii. Classification (NCBI taxonomy): domain Eukaryota; kingdom Metazoa; phylum Arthropoda; class Malacostraca; order Decapoda; family Cambaridae; genus Procambarus; species Procambarus clarkii. The sequence continues at coordinate 14,084,549 of NC_091234.1, forward strand.
GGGATGCAGGGGCTCAAGAGAGGGATGCAGAGGCTCAAGAGAGGGATGCATGGCCTCAAGAGAGGGATGCAGAGGCTCAAGTGAGGGATGCAGAGGCACTAGAGAGGGATGCAGAGGCTCATGAGAGGGATGCAGATGCTCAAGAGAGTGATGCAGAGGATGAAGAGTGATGCAGAGGCTCAAGAGAGTGATGCAGGGGCTTAGGCGAGTGATGTAGAGGCTTAGGAGAGTGATAGAAAAGCTGAAGAGAGTGATGCAGAGGCTCAAGAGAGTGATGCAGAGGCTAAAGAGAGTGATGCAGAGGCTTAAGAGAGTGATGCAGAGGCTTAAGAGAGGGATGCAGAGGCTCAAGAGAGTAATGCAGAGGCTCAAGAGAGTGATGCAGAGGCTCAAGAGAGTGATGCAGAGGATCAAGAGAGTGATGCAGAGGCTCGAGAGAGTAACGCAGAGGCTCAAGAGAGGGATTCAGAGGCTCAAGAGAGGAATTCAAATGCTTAAGAGAGTGATGCAGAGGCTGAAGAGAGTGTTGCAGATGCTCAAGAGAGGGACGCAGAGGATCAAGAGAGTGATGCAGATGCTCAAGAGAGGGATGCAGAGGATGAAGAGAGTGATGCAGAGGCTCAAGAGAGTGATGCAGAGGCTCAAGAGAGGGATTCAGAGGCTCAGGAGAGTGATGCAGAGGCTTAAGAGAGTGATGCAGAGGCTGAAGAGAGTGATGCAGAAGCTCAAGAGAGGGATGCAGAGGCTCAAGAGAGTGATGCAGAGACTCAAGAGAGTTATGCAGAGGCTCAAGAGAGTGATGATGAGGCTGACGAGAGTGATGCAGAGGCTCAAGAGAGGGATGTTGAGGCTCAAGAGAGTGATGCAGAAGCTCAATAGAGTGATGCAGAGGCTTAAGAGAGTGGTGCAGAGTCTTAACAGAGGGGATGCAGAGGCTCAAGAGAGTGATGCAGAGGCTGAAGAGAGTGATGCAGTTTTAAGAGAGGGATGCAGAGGTTCAAAAGAGGGATGCAGAGGCTCAAGAGAGGGATGCAGCGGCTCAAGAGAAGGATATAGAGGCTCAAGAGAGGGATGCAGAGGCTCTTGAAAGGTATGCAAAGGCTCAAAAGAGGGATGCAGAGACTTAAGAGAGTGTTGCAAAGGCTCAAGATAGGGATGCAGAGGCTCATGAGAGGGATGCAGGAGTTCACGAGAGGGATGCAGAGGCTCAAGAGAGTGATGCAGAGGCTTAAGAGAGGGATGCAGAGGCTCAAGAGAGTGATGAAGAGGCTTAAGAGAGGAATGCAGAGGCTGAAGAGAATGATGCAGAGGCTTAAGAGAGGGATGCAGAGGCTGAAGAGATTGATGCAGAGGCTGAAGAGAATGATGCAGAGGCTAAGAGAAGGATGCAGAGGCTCAAGAGAGTGATGAAGAGGCTTAAGAGAGGAATGCAGAGGCTGAAGAGAATGATGCAGAGGCTTACTAGAGTGATGCAGAGGCTTACGAGAGTGATGCAGAGGCTTAAGAGAGTGATGAAGAGGCTCAAGAGAGTAATGCAGAGGCTTATGAGAGGGATACAAAGGCTCAAGAGAATTATACAGTGGGTCAAGAGAGTGATGCAGAGGATCAAGAGAGGGATGCAGAGGTTTAGAGAGTGATGCAGAGGCTGAAGAGAGGGATGCAGAGGCTAAAGCGAGTGATGCAAAGGATCAAGAGAGGGATGCAGAGGCTCATAAGAGGGATGCAGGAGTTCAGGAGAGAGATGCAAAGGCTCATGAAAGGGATGCAGAGGCTTAAGAAAGTGATGCAGAGGCTCAAAAGAGGGATGCAGAGGCTTAAGAGGGTGATGCAGAGGCTCAAGAGAGTGATGCAAAGGCTCAGTTCAAAGACGCAGAGGCTCAAGAGAGTGATGCAGAGGATCAAGAGCGGGATGCAGAGGCTTGAGAGAGTGATAGAGAGGCTCAAGAGAGTGATGCAGAGGCTCACGAGAGTGATGAAGACGATCAAGAGAGTGATGCAGAGGCTCAATAGAGGGATGCAAAGGCTGAAGAGAGTGATGCAGATGCTCAAGAGAGGGATGCATTGGCTCAAGAGAGTGATTCAGAGGCTTACGAGAGTGATGCCGAGGCTCAAGAGAGTGATGCTGAGGCTTAAGAGAGGGATGCAGAGGCTCAAGTGAGGGATGCAGAGGCACAAGAGAGGGATGCAGAGGCTTAAGAGAGTGATGCAGAGGCTCAAGTGAGGGATGCAGAGGCTTATGCGAGTGATGCAAAGGTTCAAAAGAGGGATGCAGAGGCTCATTAGAGGGATGCAGGAGGTCAAGAGAGAGATGCAAAGGCTCATGAAAGGGATGCAGAGGCTTAAGAAAGTGATGCAGAGGCTCAAAAGAGGGATGCAGAGGCTTAAGAGTGTGATGCAGAGGCTCAAGGGAGTGATGCAGATGCTCAATAGAGGGATGCAGGGGCTCAAGAGTGTGATGGAGAGGCTCAGGAGAGTGATTCAGAGGTTTACGGGAGTGATGCAGAGGCTTAAGAGAGTGATGCAGAGGCTTACAAGAGTGACGCAGAGGCTTAAGAGAGTGATGCAAAGGCTCAATGATTGATGCAGAGGCTTATGAGAGGGATGCAAAGGCTCAAGAGAATGATGCAGAGGCTCAAGAGAGTGATGCAGAGGATCAAGAGAGGGATGCAGAGGCTTTAGAGAGTGATGCAGAGGCTGAAGAGAGGGATGCAGAGGCTAAAGCGAGTGATGCAAAGGCTCAAGAGAGGGATGCAGAGGCTCATAAGAGGGATACAGGAGTTCAGGAGAGAGATGCAAAGGCTCATGAAAGGGATGCAGAGGCTTAAGAAAGTGATGCAGAGGCTCAAAAGAGGGATGCAGAGGCTTAAGAGGGTGATCAGAGGCTTAAGAGAGGATGCAAAGGCTCAATAGAGGGATGCAGGGGCTCAAGAGAGTGATGGAGAGGCTCAAGAGAGTGATTCAGAGGATTACGGGAGTGATGCAGAGGCTTAAGAGAGTGATGCAGAGGCTCAAGAGAGGGATGGAGAGGCTCAAGAGAGTGATTCAGAGGCTTTAGAGAGTGATACAGAGGCTTAAGAGAGTGATGCAGAGGCTCAAGAGGGGGATGCAGAGGTTCATGAGAGGGATGAATAGGCTCAAGAGAGGGATGTAGAGGCTCAAGAGAGGGATGCAGAGGCTAAAGTGAGTGATGCAGAGGCTCAAGAGAGTGATGCAAAGGCTCAAGAGAGTGATGAAGAGGCTTAAGAGAGGAATGCAGAGGCTGAAGAGAATGATGCAGAGGCTTAAGAGAGGGATGCAGAGGCTGAACAGATTGATGCAGAGGCTGAAGAGAATGATGCAGAGGCTTAAGAGAGGGATGCAGAGGCTCAAGAGAGTGATGAAGAGGCTTAAGAGAGGAATGCAGAGGCTGAAGAGAATGCTGCAGAGGCTTTCGAGAGTGATGCAGAGGCTTACGAGAGTGATGCAGAGGCTTACGAGAGTGATGAAGAGGCTCAAGAGAGTAATGCAGAGGCTTATGAGAGGGATACAAAGGCTCAAGAGAATTACACAGAGGCTCAAGAGAGTGATGCAGAGGATCAAGAGAGGGATGCAGAGGTTTAGAGAGTGATGCTGAGGCTGAAGAGAGGGATGCAGAGGCTAAAGCGAGTGATGCAAAGGATCAAGAGAGGGATGCAGAGGCTCATAAGAGGGATGCAAGAGTTCAGGAGAGAGATGCAAAGGCTCATGAAAGGGATGCAGAGGCTTACGAAAGTGATGCAGAGGCTCAAAAGAGGGATGCAGAGGCTTAAGAGGGTGATGCAGAGGCTCAAGAGAGTGATGCAAAGGCTCAGTTCAGGGACGCAGGGGCTCAAGAGAGTGATGGAGAGGCTCAAGAGAGTGATTCAGAAGTTTACAGGAGTGATGCAGAGGCTTAAGAGAGTGATGCAGAGGCTTAAGAGAGTGATGCAGAGGCTTAAGAGAGTGATGCAGAGGCTCAAGTGAGGGATGCAGAGGTTCATGAGAGGGATGAATAGGCTCAAGAGAGGGATGTAGAGGCTCAAGAGAGGGATGCAGAGGCTAAAGTGAGTGATGCAGAGGCACAAGAGAAAGATATAAAGGCACTTGAGAGTGATGCAGAGGCTCAAGAGAGGGATGCAGAGGCTTAAGAGAGTGATGCAAAGGCTCAAGAGAGGGATGCAGAGGCTGAAGAGAGTGATGCAGAGGCTTAAGAGAGTGATGCAGGCGCTCAAGAGAGTGCTGCAAAACGCTCAAGAGAGGGATGCTGAGGCTTCAGAGAGGGATGCAGAGGCTCAAGAGAGTGATGCAGAGGCTCAAGAGAGAAAGACAGATGCTTAAGAGAGTGATGCAGAGGCTCATGAAAGTGATGCAGAGGCTGAAGAGAATGATGCAGAGGCTCAAGAGAGTGATGCAGAGGATCAAGAGCGGGATGCAGAGGCTTAAGAGAGTGATAGAGAGGCTCAAGAGAGTGATGCAGAGGCTCACGAGAGTGATGAAGACGATCAAGAGAGTGATGCAGAGGCTCAATAGAGGGATGCAAATGCTGAAGAGAGTGATGCAGATGCTCAAGAGAGGGATGCATTGGCTCAAGAGAGTGATTCAGAGGCTTACGAGAGTGATGCCGAGGCTCAAGAGAGTGATGCAGAGGCTTAAGAGAGGGATGCAGAGGCTCATGAGGGAGATGCAGAGGCTCAAGAGAGGGATGCAATTGCTCAAGAGAGGGATGCAGAGGCTCAAGTGAGGGATGCAGAGGCACAAGAGAGGGATGCAGAGGCTTAAGAGAGTGATGCAGAGGCTCAAGTGAGGGATGCAGAGGCTTATGCGAGTGATGCAAAGGTTCAAAAGAGGAATGCAGAGGCTGAAGAGAATGATGCAGAGGCTTAAGAGAGGTATGCAGAGGCTGAAGAGATTGATGCAGAGGCTGAAGAGAATGATGCAGAGGCTTAAGAGAGGGATGCAGAGGCTCAAGAGAGTGATGAAGAGGCTTAAGAGAGGAATGCAGAGGCTGAAGAGAATGCTGCAGAGGCTTTCGAGAGTGATGCAGAGGCTTACGAGAGTGATGCAGAGGCTTAAGAGAGTGATGAAGAGGCTCAAGAGAGTGATGCAGAGGCTTATGAGAGGGATACAAAGGCTCAAGAGAATTATACAGAGGCTCAAGAGAGTGATGCAGAGGATCAAGAGAGGGATGCAGAGGTTTAGAGAGTGATGCAGAGGCTGAAGAGAGGGATGCAGAGGCTAAAGCGAGTGATGCAAAGGATCAAGAGAGGGATGCAGAGGCTCATAAGAGGGATGCAGGAGTTCAGGAGAGAGATGCAAAGGCTCATGAAAGGGATGAAGAGGCTTAGGAAAGTGATGCAGAGGCTCAAAAGAGGGATGCAGAGGCTTAAGAGGGTGATGCAGAGGCTCAAGAGAGTGATGCAAAGGCTCAGTTCAGGGACGCAGGGGCTCAAGAGAGTGATGGAGAGGCTCAAGAGAGTGATTCAGAAGTTTACAGGAGTGATGCAGAGGCTTAAGAGAGTGATGCAGAGGCTTAAGAGAGTGATGCAGAGGATCAAGAGCGGGATGCAGAGGCTTAAGAGAGTGATAGAGAGGCTCAAGAGAGTGATGCAGAGGCTCATTAGAGGGATGCAGGAGGTCAAGAGAGAGATGCAAAGGCTCATGAAAGGGATGCAGAGGCTTAAGAAAACGATGCAGAGGCTCAAAAGAGGGATGCAGAGGCTTAAGAGTGCAGGGGCTCACGAGAGTGATGAAGACGATCAAGAGAGTGATGCAGAGGCTTAAAAGAGGGATGCAGAGGCTCATGAGGGAGATGCAGAGGCTCAAGAGAGGGATGCAATTGCTCAAGAGAGGGATGCAGAGGCTCAAGTGAGGGATGCAGAGGCACAAGAGAGGGATGCAGAGGCTTAAGAGAGTGATGCAGAGGCTCAAGTGAGGGATGCAGAGGCTTATGCGAGTGATGCAAAGGTTCAAAAGAGGGATGCAGAGGCTCATTAGAGGGATGCAGGAGGTCAAGAGAGAGATGCAAAGGCTCATGAAAGGGATGCAGAGGCTTAAGAAAGTGATGCAGAGGCTCAAAAGAGGGATGCAGAGGCTTAAGAGTGTGATGCAGAGGCTCAAGGGAGTGATGCAGATGCTCAATAGAGGGATGCAGGGGCTCAAGAGTGTGATGGAGAGGCTCAGGAGAGTGATTCAGAGGTTTACGGGAGTGATGCAGAGGCTTAAGAGAGTGATGCAGAGGCTTACAAGAGTGACGCAGAGGCTTAAGAGAGTGATGCAAAGGCTCAATGATTGATGCAGAGGCTTATGAGAGGGATGCAAAGGCTCAAGAGAATGATGCAGAGGCTCAAGAGAGTGATGCAGAGGATCAAGAGAGGGATGCAGCGGCTTTAGAGAGTGATGCAGAGGCTGAAGAGAGGGATGCAGAGGCTAAAGCGAGTGATGCAAAGGCTCAAGAGAGGGATGCAGAGGCTCATAAGAGGGATACAGGAGTTCAGGAGAGAGATGCAAAGGTTCATGAAAGGGATGCAGAGGCTTAAGAAAGTGATGCAGAGGCTCAAAAGAGGGATGCAGAGGCTTAAGAGGGTGATCAGAGGCTTAAGAGAGGATGCAAAGGCTCAATAGAGGGATGCAGGGGCTCAAGAGAGTGATGGAGAGGCTCAAGAGAGTGATTCAGAGGATTACGGGAGTGATGCAGAGGCTTAAGAGAGTGATGCAGAGGCTCAAGAGAGGGATGGAGAGGCTCAAGAGAGTGATTCAGAGGCTTTAGAGAGTGATACAGAGGCTTAAGAGAGTGATGCAGAGGCTCAAGAGAGGGATGCAGAGGTTCATGAGAGGGATGAATAGGCTCAAGAGAGGGATGTAGAGGCTCAAGAGAGGGATGCAGAGGCTAAAGTGAGTGATGCAGAGGCTCAAGAGAGTGATGCAAAGGCTCAAGAGAGTGATGAAGAGGCTTAAGAGAGGAATGCAGAGGCTGAAGAGAATGATGCAGAGGCTTAAGAGAGGGATGCAGAGGCTGAACAGATTGATGCAGAGGCTGAAGAGAATGATGCAGAGGCTTAAGAGAGGGATGCAGAGGCTCAAGAGAGTGATGAAGAGGCTTAAGAGAGGAATGCAGAGGCTGAAGAGAATGCTGCAGAGGCTTTCGAGAGTGATGCAGAGGCTTACGAGAGTGATGCAGAGGCTTACGAGAGTGATGAAGAGGCTCAAGAGAGTAATGCAGAGGCTTATGAGAGGGATACAAGGGCTCAAGAGAATTACACAGAGGCTCAAGAGAGTGATGCAGAGGATCAAGAGAGGGATGCAGAGGTTTAGAGAGTGATGCTGAGGCTGAAGAGAGGGATGCAGAGGCTAAAGCGAGTGATGCAAAGGATCAAGAGAGGGATGCAGAGGCTCATAAGAGGGATGCAAGAGTTCAGGAGAGAGATGCAAAGGCTCATGAAAGGGATGCAGAGGCTTACGAAAGTGATGCAGAGGCTCAAAAGAGGGATGCAGAGGCTTAAGAGGGTGATGCAGAGGCTCAAGAGAGTGATGCAAAGGCTCAGTTCAGGGACGCAGGGGCTCAAGAGAGTGATGGAGAGGCTCAAGAGAGTGATTCAGAAGTTTACAGGAGTGATGCAGAGGCTTAAGAGAGTGATGAAGAGGCTTAAGAGAGTGATGCAGAGGCTTAAGAGAGTGATGCAGAGGCTCAAGTGAGGGATGCAGAGGTTCATGAGAGGGATGAATAGGCTCAAGAGAGGGATGTAGAGGCTCAAGAGAGGGATGCAGAGGCTAAAGTGAGTGATGCAGAGGCACAAGAGAAAGATATAAAGGCACTTGAGAGTGATGCAGAGGCTCAAGAGAGGGATGCAGAGGCTTAAGAGAGTGATGCAAAGGCTCAAGAGAGGGATGCAGAGGCTGAAGAGAGTGATGCAGAGGCTTAAGAGAGTGATGCAGGCGCTCAAGAGAGTGCTGCAAAACGCTCAAGAGAGGGATGCTGAGGCTTCAGAGAGGGATGCAGAGGCTCAAGAGAGTGATGCAGAGGCTCAAGAGAGAAAGACAGATGCTTAAGAGAGTGATGCAGAGGCTCATGAAAGTGATGCAGAGGCTGAAGAGAATGATGCAGAGGCTCAAGAGAGTGATGCAGAGGATCAAGAGCGGGATGCAGAGGCTTAAGAGAGTGATAGAGAGGCTCAAGAGAGTGATGCAGAGGCTCACGAGAGTGATGAAGACGATCAAGAGAGTGATGCAGAGGCTCAATAGAGGGATGCAAATGCTGAAGAGAGTGATGCAGATGCTCAAGAGAGGGATGCATTGGCTCAAGAGAGTGATTCAGAGGCTTACGAGAGTGATGCCGAGGCTCAAGAGAGTGATGCAGAGGCTTAAGAGAGGGATGCAGAGGCTCATGAGGGAGATGCAGAGGCTCAAGAGAGGGATGCAATTGCTCAAGAGAGGGATGCAGAGGCTCAAGTGAGGGATGCAGAGGCACAAGAGAGGGATGCAGAGGCTTAAGAGAGTGATGCAGAGGCTCAAGTGAGGGATGCAGAGGCTTATGCGAGTGATGCAAAGGTTCAAAAGAGGAATGCAGAGGCTGAAGAGAATGATGCAGAGGCTTAAGAGAGGTATGCAGAGGCTGAAGAGATTGATGCAGAGGCTGAAGAGAATGATGCAGAGGCTTAAGAGAGGGATGCAGAGGCTCAAGAGAGTGATGAAGAGGCTTAAGAGAGGAATGCAGAGGCTGAAGAGAATGCTGCAGAGGCTTTCGAGAGTGATGCAGAGGCTTACGAGAGTGATGCAGAGGAGGCTTAAGAGAGTGATGAAGAGGCTCAAGAGAGTGATGCAGAGGCTTATGAGAGGGATACAAAGGCTCAAGAGAATTATACAGAGGCTCAAGAGAGTGATGCAGAGGATCAAGAGAGGGATGCAGAGGTTTAGAGAGTGATGCAGAGGCTGAAGAGAGGGATGCAGAGGCTAAAGCGAGTGATGCAAAGGATCAAGAGAGGGATGCAGAGGCTCATAAGAGGGATGCAGGAGTTCAGGAGAGAGATGCAAAGGCTCATGAAAGGGATGAAGAGGCTTAGGAAAGTGATGCAGAGGCTCAAAAGAGGGATGCAGAGGCTTAAGAGGGTGATGCAGAGGCTCAAGAGAGTGATGCAAAGGCTCAGTTCAGGGACGCAGGGGCTCAAGAGAGTGATGGAGAGGCTCAAGAGAGTGATTCAGAAGTTTACAGGAGTGATGCAGAGGCTTAAGAGAGTGATGCAGAGGCTTAAGAGAGTGATGCAGAGGATCAAGAGCGGGATGCAGAGGCTTAAGAGAGTGATAGAGAGGCTCAAGAGAGTGATGCAGAGGCTCATTAGAGGGATGCAGGAGGTCAAGAGAGAGATGCAAAGGCTCATGAAAGGGATGCAGAGGCTTAAGAAAACGATGCAGAGGCTCAAAAGAGGGATGCAGAGGTTAAGAGTGCAGGGGCTCACGAGAGTGATGAAGACGATCAAGAGAGTGATGCAGAGGCTTAAAAGAGGGATGCAGAGGCTCATGAGGGAGATGCAGAGGCTCAAGAGAGGGATGCAATTGCTCAAGAGAGGGATGCAGAGGCTCAAGTGAGGGATGCAGAGGCACAAGAGAGGGATGCAGAGGCTTAAGAGAGTGATGCAGAGGCTCAAGTGAGGGATGCAGAGGCTTATGCGAGTGATGCAAAGGTTCAAAAGAGGGATGCAGAGGCTCATTAGAGGGATGCAGGAGGTCAAGAGAGAGATGCAAAGGCTCATGAAAGGGATGCAGAGGCTTAAGAAAGTGATGCAGAGGCTCAAAAGAGGGATGCAGAGGCTTAAGAGTGTGATGCAGAGGCTCAAGGGAGTGATGCAGATGCTCAATAGAGGGATGCAGGGGCTCAAGAGTGTGATGGAGAGGCTCAGGAGAGTGATTCAGAGGTTTACGGGAGTGATGCAGAGGCTTAAGAGAGTGATGCAGAGGCTTACAAGAGTGACGCAGAGGCTTAAGAGAGTGATGCAAAGGCTCAATGATTGATGCAGAGGCTTATGAGAGGGATGCAAAGGCTCAAGAGAATGATGCAGAGGCTCAAGAGAGTGATGCAGAGGATCAAGAGAGGGATGCAGAGGCTTTAGAGAGTGATGCAGAGGCTGAAGAGAGGGATGCAGAGGCTAAAGCGAGTGATGCAAAGGCTCAAGAGAGGGATGCAGAGGCTCATAAGAGGGATACAGGAGTTCAGGAGAGAGATGCAAAGGCTCATGAAAGGGATGCAGAGGCTTAAGAAAGTGATGCAGAGGCTCAAAAGAGGGATGCAGAGGCTTAAGAGGGTGATCAGAGGCTTAAGAGAGGATGCAAAGGCTCAATAGAGGGATGCAGGGGCTCAAGAGAGTGATGGAGAGGCTCAAGAGAGTGATTCAGAGGATTACGGGAGTGATGCAGAGGCTTAAGAGAGTGATGCAGAGGCTCAAGAGAGGGATGGAGAGGCTCAAGAGAGTGATTCAGAGGCTTTAGAGAGTGATACAGAGGCTTAAGAGAGTGATGCAGAGGCTCAAGAGAGGGATGCAGAGGTTCATGAGAGGGATGAATAGGCTCAAGAGAGGGATGTAGAGGCTCAAGAGAGGGATGCAGAGGCTAAAGTGAGTGATGCAGAGGCTCAAGAGAGTGATGCAAAGGCTCAAGAGAGTGATGAAGAGGCTTAAGAGAGGAATGCAGAGGCTGAAGAGAATGATGCAGAGGCTTAAGAGAGGGATGCAGAGGCTGAACAGATTGATGCAGAGGCTGAAGAGAATGATGCAGAGGCTTAAGAGAGGGATGCAGAGGCTCAAGAGAGTGATGAAGAGGCTTAAGAGAGGAATGCAGAGGCTGAAGAGAATGCTGCAGAGGCTTTCGAGAGTGATGCAGAGGCTTACGAGAGTGATGCAGAGGCTTACGAGAGTGATGAAGAGGCTCAAGAGAGTAATGCAGAGGCTTATGAGAGGGATACAAAGGCTCAAGAGAATTACACAGAGGCTCAAGAGAGTGATGCAGAGGATCAAGAGAGGGATGCAGAGGTTTAGAGAGTGATGCTGAGGCTGAAGAGAGGGATGCAGAGGCTAAAGCGAGTGATGCAAAGGATCAAGAGAGGGATGCAGAGGCTCATAAGAGGGATGCAAGAGTTCAGGAGAGAGATGCAAAGGCTCATGAAAGGGATGCAGAGGCTTACGAAAGTGATGCAGAGGCTCAAAAGAGGGATGCAGAGGTTTAAGAGGGTGATGCAGAGGCTCAAGAGAGTGATGCAAAGGCTCAGTTCAGGGACGCAGGGGGCTCAAGAGAGTGATGGAGAGGCTCAAGAGAGTGATTCAGAAGTTTACAGGAGTGATGCAGAGGCTTAAGAGAGTGATGCAGAGGCTTAAGAGAGTGATGCAGAGGCTTAAGAGAGTGATGCAGAGGCTCAAGTGAGGGATGCAGAGGTTCATGAGAGGGATGAATAGGCTCAAGAGAGGGATGTAGAGGCTCAAGAGAGGGATGCAGAGGCTAAAGTGAGTGATGCAGAGGCACAAGAGAAAGATATAAAGGCACTTGAGAGTGATGCAGAGGCTCAAGAGAGGGATGCAGAGGCTTAAGAGAGTGATGCAAAGGCTCAAGAGAGGGATGCAGAGGCTGAAGAGAGTGATGCAGAGGCTTAAGAGAGTGATGCAGGCGCTCAAGAGAGTGCTGCAAAACGCTCAAGAGAGGGATGCTGAGGCTTCAGAGAGGGATGCAGAGGCTCAAGAGAGTGATGCAGAGGCTCAAGAGAGAAAGACAGATGCTTAAGAGAGTGATGCAGAGGCTCATGAAAGTGATGCAGAGGCTGAAGAGAATGATGCAGAGGCTCAAGAGAGTGATGCAGAGGATCAAGAGCGGGATGCAGAGGCTTAAGAGAGTGATAGAGAGGCTCAAGAGAGTGATGCAGAGGCTCACGAGAGTGATGAAGACGATCAAGAGAGTGATGCAGAGGCTCAATAGAGGGATGCAAATGCTGAAGAGAGTGATGCAGATGCTCAAGAGAGGGATGCATTGGCTCAAGAGAGTGATTCAGAGGCTTACGAGAGTGATGCCGAGGCTCAAGAGAGTGATGCAGAGGCTTAAGAGAGGGATGCAGAGGCTCATGAGGGAGATGCAGAGGCTCAAGAGAGGGATGCAATTGCTCAAGAGAGGGATGCAGAGGCTCAAGTGAGGGATGCAGAGGCACAAGAGAGGGATGCAGAGGCTTAAGAGAGTGATGCAGAGGCTCAAGTGAGGGATGCAGAGGCTTATGCGAGTGATGCAAAGGTTCAAAAGAGGAATGCAGAGGCTGAAGAGAATGATGCAGAGGCTTAAGAGAGGTATGCAGAGGCTGAAGAGATTGATGCAGAGGCTGAAGAGAATGATGCAGAGGCTTAAGAGAGGGATGCAGAGGCTCAAGAGAGTGATGAAGAGGCTTAAGAGAGGAATGCAGAGGCTGAAGAGAATGCTGCAGAGGCTTTCGAGAGTGATGCAGAGGCTTACGAGAGTGATGCAGAGGCTTAAGAGAGTGATGAAGAGGCTCAAGAGAGTGATGCAGAGGCTTATGAGAGGGATACAAAGGCTCAAGAGAATTATACAGAGGCTCAAGAGAGTGATGCAGAGGATCAAGAGAGGGATGCAGAGGTTTAGAGAGTGATGCAGAGGCTGAAGAGAGGGATGCAGAGGCTAAAGCGAGTGATGCAAAGGATCAAGAGAGGGATGCAGAGGCTCATAAGAGGGATGCAGGAGTTCAGGAGAGAGATGCAAAGGCTCATGAAAGGGATGAAGAGGCTTAGGAAAGTGATGCAGAGGCTCAAAAGAGGGATGCAGAGGCTTAAGAGGGTGATGCAGAGGCTCAAGAGAGTGATGCAAAGGCTCAGTTCAGGGACGCAGGGGCTCAAGAGAGTGATGGAGAGGCTCAAGAGAGTGATTCAGAAGTTTACAGGAGTGATGCAGAGGCTTAAGAGAGTGATGCAGAGGCTTAAGAGAGTGATGCAGAGGATCAAGAGCGGGATGCAGAGGCTTAAGAGAGTGATAGAGAGGCTCAAGAGAGTGATGCAGAGGCTCATTAGAGGGATGCAGGAGGTCAAGAGAGAGATGCAAAGGCTCATGAAAGGGATGCAGAGGCTTAAGAAAGTGATGCAGAGGCTCAAAAGAGGGATGCAGAGGCTTAAGAGTGCAGGGGCTCACGAGAGTGATGAAGACGATCAAGAGAGTGATGCAGAGGCTTAAAAGAGGGATGCAGAGGCTCATGAGGGAGATGCAGAGGCTCAAGAGAGGGATGCAATTGCTCAAGAGAGGGATGCAGAGGCTCAAGTGAGGGATGCAGAGGCACAAGAGAGGGATGCAGAGGCTTAAGAGAGTGATGCAGAGGCTCAAGTGAGGGATGCAGAGGCTTATGCGAGTGATGCAAAGGTTCAAAAGAGGGATGCAGAGGCTCATTAGAGGGATGCAGGAGGTCAAGAGAGAGATGCAAAGGCTCATGAAAGGGATGCAGAGGCTTAAGAAAGTGATGCAGAGGCTCAAAAGAGGGATGCAGAGGCTTAAGAGTGTGATGCAGAGGCTCAAGGGAGTGATGCAGATGCTCAATAGAGGGATGCAGGGGCTCAAGAGTGTGATGGAGAGGCTCAGGAGAGTGATTCAGAGGTTTACGGGAGTGATGCAGAGGCTTAAGAGAGTGATGCAGAGGCTTACAAGAGTGACGCAGAGGCTTAAGAGAGTGATGCAAAGGCTCAATGATTGATGCAGAGGCTTATGAGAGGGATGCAAAGGCTCAAGAGAATGATGCAGAGGCTCAAGAGAGTGATGCAGAGGATCAAGAGAGGGATGCAGAGGCTTTAGAGAGTGATGCAGAGGCTGAAGAGAGTGATGCAGAGGCTTAAGAGAGTGATGCAGAGGCTCAAGTGAGGGATGCAGAGGTTCATGAGAGGGATGAATAGGCTCAAGAGAGGGATGTAGAGGCTCAAGAGAGTGATTCAGAAGTTTACAGGAGTGATGCAGAGGCTTAAGAGAGTGATGCAGAGGCTTAAGAGAGTGATGCAGAGGCTTAAGAGAGTGATGCAGAGGCTCAAGTGAGGGATGCAGAGGTTCATGAGAGGGATGAATAGGCTCAAGAGAGGGATGTAGAGGCTCAAGAGAGGGATGCAGAGGCTAAAGTGAGTGATGCAGAGGCACAAGAGAAAGATATAAAGGCACTTGAGAGTGATGCAGAGGCTCAAGAGAGGGATGCAGAGGCTTAAGAGAGTGATGCAAAGGCTCAAGAGAGGGATGCAGAGGCTGAAGAGAGTGATGCAGAGGCTTAAGAGAGTGATGCAGGCGCTCAAGAGAGTGCTGCAAAACGCTCAAGAGAGGGATGCTGAGGCTTCAGAGAGGGATGCAGAGGCTCAAGAGAGTGATGCAGAGGCTCAAGAGAGAAAGACAGATGCTTAAGAGAGTGATGCAGAGGCTCATGAAAGTGATGCAGAGGCTGAAGAGAATGATGCAGAGGCTCAAGAGAGTGATGCAGAGGATCAAGAGCGGGATGCAGAGGCTTAAGAGAGTGATAGAGAGGCTCAAGAGAGTGATGCAGAGGCTCACGAGAGTGATGAAGACGATCAAGAGAGTGATGCAGAGGCTCAATAGAGGGATGCAAATGCTGAAGAGAGTGATGCAGATGCTCAAGAGAGGGATGCATTGGCTCAAGAGAGTGATTCAGAGGCTTACGAGAGTGATGCCGAGGCTCAAGAGAGTGATGCAGAGGCTTAAGAGAGGGATGCAGAGGCTCATGAGGGAGATGCAGAGGCTCAAGAGAGGGATGCAATTGCTCAAGAGAGGGATGCAGAGGCTCAAGTGAGGGATGCAGAGGCACAAGAGAGGGATGCAGAGGCTTAAGAGAGTGATGCAGAGGCTCAAGTGAGGGATGCAGAGGCTTATGCGAGTGATGCAAAGGTTCAAAAGAGGAATGCAGAGGCTGAAGAGAATGATGCAGAGGCTTAAGAGAGGTATGCAGAGGCTGAAGAGATTGATGCAGAGGCTGAAGAGAATGATGCAGAGGCTTAAGAGAGGGATGCAGAGGCTCAAGAGAGTGATGAAGAGGCTTAAGAGAGGAATGCAGAGGCTGAAGAGAATGCTGCAGAGGCTTTCGAGAGTGATGCAGAGGCTTACGAGAGTGATGCAGAGGCTTAAGAGAGTGATGAAGAGGCTCAAGAGAGTGATGCAGAGGCTTATGAGAGGGATACAAAGGCTCAAGAGAATTATACAGAGGCTCAAGAGAGTGATGCAGAGGATCAAGAGAGGGATGCAGAGGTTTAGAGAGTGATGCAGAGGCTGAAGAGAGGGATGCAGAGGCTAAAGCGAGTGATGCAAAGGATCAAGAGAGGGATGCAGAGGCTCATAAGAGGGATGCAGGAGTTCAGGAGAGAGATGCAAAGGCTCATGAAAGGGATGAAGAGGCTTAGGAAAGTGATGCAGAGGCTCAAAAGAGGGATGCAGAGGCTTAAGAGGGTGATGCAGAGGCTCAAGAGAGTGATGCAAAGGCTCAGTTCAGGGACGCAGGGGCTCAAGAGAGTGATGGAGAGGCTCAAGAGAGTGATTCAGAAGTTTACAGGAGTGATGCAGAGGCTTAAGAGAGTGATGCAGAGGCTTAAGAGAGTGATGCAGAGGATCAAGAGCGGGATGCAGAGGCTTAAGAGAGTGATAGAGAGGCTCAAGAGAGTGATGCAGAGGCTCATTAGAGGGATGCAGGAGGTCAAGAGAGAGATGCAAAGGCTCATGAAAGGGATGCAGAGGCTTAAGAAAGTGATGCAGAGGCTCAAAAGAGGGATGCAGAGGCTTAAGAGTGCAGGGGCTCACGAGAGTGATGAAGACGATCAAGAGAGTGATGCAGAGGCTTAAAAGAGGGATGCAGAGGCTCATGAGGGAGATGCAGAGGCTCAAGAGAGGGATGCAATTGCTCAAGAGAGGGATGCAGAGGCTCAAGTGAGGGATGCAGAGGCACAAGAGAGGGATGCAGAGGCTTAAGAGAGTGATGCAGAGGCTCAAGTGAGGGATGCAGAGGCTTATGCGAGTGATGCAAAGGTTCAAAAGAGGGATGCAGAGGCTCATTAGAGGGATGCAGGAGGTCAAGAGAGAGATGCAAAGGCTCATGAAAGGGATGCAGAGGCTTAAGAAAGTGATGCAGAGGCTCAAAAGAGGGATGCAGAGGCTTAAGAGTGTGATGCAGAGGCTCAAGGGAGTGATGCAGATGCTCAATAGAGGGATGCAGGGGCTCAAGAGTGTGATGGAGAGGCTCAGGAGAGTGATTCAGAGGTTTACGGGAGTGATGCAGAGGCTTAAGAGAGTGATGCAGAGGCTTACAAGAGTGACGCAGAGGCTTAAGAGAGTGATGCAAAGGCTCAATGATTGATGCAGAGGCTTATGAGAGGGATGCAAAGGCTCAAGAGAATGATGCAGAGGCTCAAGAGAGTGATGCAGAGGATCAAGAGAGGGATGCAGAGGCTTTAGAGAGTGATGCAGAGGCTGAAGAGAGGGATGCAGAGGCTAAAGCGAGTGATGCAAAGGCTAAAGAGAGGGATGCAGAGGCTCATACGAGGGATGCAGGAGTTCAGGAGAGAGATGCAAAGGCTCATGAAAGGGATGCAGAGGCTTAAGAAAGTGATGCAGAGGCTCAAAAGAGGGATGCAGAGGCTTAAGAGGGTGATCAGAGGCTTAAGAGAGGATGCAAAGGCTCAATAGAGGGATGCAGGGGCTCAAGAGAGTGATGGAGAGGCTCAAGAGAGTGATTCAGAGGATTACGGGAGTGATGCAGAGGCTTAAGAGAGTGATGCAGAGGCTCAAGAGAGGGATGGAGAGGCTCAAGAGAGTGATTCAGAGGCTTTAGAGAGTGATGCAGAGGCTTAAGAGAGTGATGCAGAGGCTCAAGAGAGGGATGCAGAGGTTCATGAGAGGGATGAATAGGCTCAAGAGAGGGATGTAGAGGCTCAAGAGAGGGATGCAGAGGCTAAAGTGAGTGATGCAGAGGCTCAAGAGAGTGATGCAAAGGCTCAAGAGAGTGATGCAGAGGCTTAAGAGAGGGATGCAGAAATTAGCATATTTTCGGTATAAAAATTCGAAATTTCAAACTGTGAATACGTGCAGAGAGCCAGAATTTGACTCAAAAATTTGGCTCAAGCATCGAATTTGGGATGTTTGGGATATTTTGAAAACTGCAGGGGGGTTTGGGCAAAATGTGCCCCACCGCTGCTACCAGTAATTGGCATTTATTCGGTATAAAAAGTCGTAATTTCAAACTGCGAATACGTGCAGAGAGCGAGAATTTTTGCTCTAAATTTTGCTAAAGCGTCGAATTTGGGATGTTTGGGATATTTTGAAAACTGCAGGGAGGGTTTTGGCAAAATGTGACACATCGCTGCTTTCAGTATTTATCTTTTTTTCGGTATAAAGAGTCGTAATTTCAAACTGCGAATACGAGCAGAAAGCAAGAAGTTGGCTCCAAAATATGGATCAAGCGTCGAATTTGAGATGTTTGTGATATTTTGAAAACTGCAGGGTGGTTTGGGCAAAATGTGACCCATCGCCGCTCTCACTAATTGGCATATTTTCGGTATAAAATTCGTAATTTCAAACTGCGAATGCGTGCAGAAAGCAAGAATTTATCTCCAAAACATGGCTCAAGCGTCGAATTTGGGATGTTTGGGATATTTTGAAAACTACTGGGATGGTTTAGGCAAAATGTGATCCATCGCCGCTTTCATTGGCACATAATACGTTTAAAAATTCGTAATTTCAAACTGAGAATACGTGCAGAGAGCGAGAATTTGGCTCCAAAAATTTGCTCAAGCGTGGAATTTGTTATGTTTGGGATATTTTGGAAACTGCAGGGAGGGTTTGGGTAAAATGTGACCCATCACCGCTTTCAGTAATTGGCATATTTTGGGTATAAAAATCGTAATTTCAAACTGCGAATACGTGCAGAGAGCCAGAACCTGCCTCCAAAATATGGCTTAAGCGTCGAATTTGGGATGTTTGGGATATTTAAAAACTGCAGGGAGGGTTCAGGCAAAATGTGATACATCGCCGCATTCAGTAAATGGCATATTTGCGGTATAAAAAGTCCTAATTTAAAACTGTGAATACGTTCATGCAGCCAGAATTTGGCCCCAAAATATGGCTCAAGCGTCGAATTTGGGATGTTTGGAAAATTTTGACAACTGCAGGGTGGGTGGGGGGGCTTGGGCAAAATGTGACCCATCGCTTCTCTTTGAAATTTACATATTTTTTATATAAAAATTCGTAATTTCAAACGGCGAGTTCGTGTAGGGAGCCAGAATTTGGCTCCAAAATATGGCTCAAGCGTCGAATTTGGGATGTTTGTGAATTTTTTGAAAACGGCAGGGAGGGTTTGGGTAAAATGTGTCCCATCGCTGCTCTCGATTTTTTTTCATATTTTCGGTATAAAATTCGTAATTTCAAACTGCGAATACGTGCAGAGAGCCAGAATTTGGGTGCAAAATATGGCTCAAGCGTCGAATTTGGGATGTTTGGGATATTTTGAAAACTGCAGGGGCTGTTTGAGCAAAAAGTGACCCATCGCTTCTCTCAGAAATATGCATATTTTCGGTAAAGAAAGTCGTAATTTCAAACTGCGAATAAGTGCAGAGACAAAATTTGGCTCCAACATATGGCTCAAGGGTCGATTTTGGGATGTTTGGGATATTTTGAAAACTGCAAAGGAGGGTTTGGGCAAACGGTGACCCATCGCCACTTCCAGTATTTGGCATATTTTCGGTATAAAAAGTCGTAATTTCCAGCTGCGAAAACGTGCAGAGAGCCAGAACTTGGATCCAAAATATTGCACAACCGTCGAATTTGGGATGTTTGGGATATTTTAAAAACTGCAGGGAGGGTTTGGGCAAAATGTGAAACATGGCTGCTTTCATTAATTGGCATATTTGCGGTATGAAAGGTCGTAATTTAAAACTGAGAATACGTGCATACAGCCAGAATTTGGCTCCAAAATATGGTTCAAGGGTCGAATTTGGGATGTTTGGGATATTTTGAAAACTACTGGGAGGGTTTAGGCAAAATGTGATCCATCGCCGCTTTCAGTAATTGGCACGTGCAGATAGCCAGCTAGATAGCCAGATAGCTCAAGCGTTGAATTTTGGACGTTTGGGATATCTTGAAAACTGCAGTGGGGGTTTGGGCAAAATGTGACCCATCGCCGCTATCAGTAATTGGCATATTTTCGGTATAAAAATTCGTAATTTCAAACTGCGAATACGTGCAGAGATCCAGAATTTGGCTCCAAATAATGGCTTAAGCGTCGAATTTGGGATGTTTGGGATATTTTGAAAACTGCAGCGAGGGTTTGGGCAAAATGTGATCCCAGAATTTGGCTCCAAAACATGGCTCAAGAATCGAATTTGGGATGTTTGTGATATTTTACCTACTGCATGGGGGTTTGGGCAAAATGTGACCCATCTCGCTCTCAGTAATTGGCATCTTTTCAGTATAAAAAGTCGTAGTTTCAAACTGCGAATACGTTCAGAGAGCCAGAATTTGGCTCCAAAATATGGCTCAAGCGTCGAATTTGGGATGTTTGGAATATTTTGAAAACTGCAGGGGCTGTTTGGGGAAAAAGTGACCGATCGCTGCTCTTAGAAATTTGCATATATTCAGTATAAAAATTCGTAATTTCAGACTACGAATACGTGTTGAGAGCCAGATTTTGGCTCCATAATATGGCACTAGGGTCGAATTTGGGATGTTAGGATGTTTTGAAAATTCAGGGGGGTTTGGACAAAATGTGACCTATCGCTGATCTCAGTAATTGGCGTATTTTCGGTTTAAAAAAAAGTAATTTCAAACTACGAATACGTGGTGAGAGCCAGAAATTGGCTCCAAAATATGGCTCTAGCCTCGAAATTGGGATGGTTGTAATATTTTGAAAACGAAGGGGGGGGGGGGGGGTCTGGGCAAAATGTTACTCATCGCCGCTCTCAGTAATTGGCATAAATTCGGTATAAAAAGCCGTAATTTCAAACTGCGAATACGTGACGAGAGCCAGAATTTAGCTCCAAAATATGGCTAAAGGGGTCAAATGTGGGATATTAGGATGTTTTGAAAACTGCAGTGGGGTTTGGACAAAATGTGACCTATCGCCGCTCTCAGTAATTGACATCTTTTCGGTATAAAAAGCCGTAATTTCAGACTGCGATTACGTGAAGAGATGCCATAATTTGGCTCCAAAATTTAACTCAAGCGACGAATTTGGGATGTTTGGGATATTTTGAAAACTGCAGGAGGGTTTGGGCAAAATGTGACCCATCGCTGATCTCAGTAATTGGCATATTTTCGATATAGAAAGTCGTAATTTCAAACTGCGAACATGTGCAGGGAGCCAGAATTTGGCTCCAACATATGACTCAAGCGTCGAATTTGAGATGTTTGGGATATTTTGAAAGCTGCAGGGGAGTTTGGGTAATATGTGACCCATCGCCCCTCTCAGTAATTGGCATATATTCGGTATAAAATGTCGTAGTTTCAAAATGCGAATACGTGCAGAGAGCCAGAATTTGGCTCCAAAATATGGCTCAAGGGTCGAATTTGGGATGTTAGGGAAATTTTGAAAACTGCAGGGGGTTAGGACAAAATGTGACCTATCGCCGCTCTCAGTAATTGGCGTATTTTCGGTTTAAAAAGTTGTAATTTCAAACTGTGAATACGTGCTGAGAGCCAGAATTTGGCTCCAAAATATGGCTCTATCGTCGAATTTGGGATTTTTGTGATATTTTGAAAATTGCAAGGGGGGTCTGGGCTAAATGTGACTTATCGCCGCTCTAAGTAATTGGCATATTTTCAGTATAAAAAGTCGTAATTTCAGACTGCTTTATACGTGCCGAGAGCCAGATTTGCCTCCAAAATATGGCTCAAGCGTCGAATTTGGGATGTTTGGGATATTTTGAAAACTGCAGGGAGGGTTTGGGCAAAATGCGATCCATCGCAGCTTTCAGTAATTGGCATATTTTCGGTATAAAAATTCGTAATTTCAAACTGGGAAAACGTACAGAGAGGCAGAATTTAGCTCCAAAATGTGGCTCAAGGGTCGAATTTGGGATGTTTGGGATATTTTGAAAACTACTGGGAGGGTTTAGGCAAAATGTGATCCATCGCCGCTTTCAGTAATTGGCACGTGCAGATAACCAGCTAGATAGCCAGATAGCTCAAGCGTTGAATTTTGGATGTTTGGAATATCTTGAAAACTGCAGTGGGGGTTTAGGCAAAATGTGACCCATCGCCGTTATCAGTAATTGGCATATTTTTGGTATAAAAATTCGTAATTTCAAACTGCGAATACGTGCAGAGATCCAGAATTTGGCTCCAAATAATGGCTTAAGCGTCGAATTTGGGATGTTAGGGATATTTTGAAAACTGCAGCGAGGGTTTGGGCAAAATGTGATCCCAGAATTTGGCTCCAAAACATGGCTCAAGGATCGAATTTGGGATGTTTGTGATATTTTACCTACTGCATGGGGGTTTGGGCAAAATGTGACCCATCTCGCTCTCAGTAATTGGCATCTTTTCGGTATAAAAAGTCGTAGTTTCAAACTGCGAATACGTTCAGAGAGCCAGAATTTGGCTCCAAAATATGGCTCAAGTGTCGAATTTGGGATGTTTGGAATATTTTGAAAACTGCAGGGGCTGTTTGGGCAAAAAGTGACCGATCGCTGCTCTTAGAAATTTGCATATATTCAGTATAAATATTCGTAATTTCAGACTACGAATACGTGTTGAGAGCCAGAATTTGGCGCCATAATATGGCACTAGGGTCGAATTTGGGATGTTAGGATGTTTTGAAAATTCAGGGGGGTTTGGACAAAATGTGACTTATCGCTGATCTCAGTAATTGGCGTATTTTCGGTTTAAAAAGTAGTAATTTCAAACTACGAATACGTGGTGAGAGCCAGAAATTGGCTCCAAAATATGGCTCTAGCGTCGAAATTGGGATGTTTGTAATATTTTGAAAACGCAGGGGGGGGGGGCGGGTCTGGGCAAAATGTTACTCATCGCCGCTCTCAGTAATTGGCATAAATTCGGTATAAAAAGTCGTAATTTCAAACTGCGAATACGTGACGAGAGCCAGAATTTAGCTCCAAAATATGGCTAAAGGGGTCAAATGTGGGATATTAGGATGTTTTGAAAACTGCAGTGGGGTTTGGACAAAATGTGACCTATCGCCGCTCTCTGTAATTGACATCTTTTCGGTATAAAAAGCCGTAATTTCAGACTGCGAATACGTGAAGAGATGCCATAATATGGCTCCAAAATTTAACTCAAGCGACGAATTTGGGATGTTTGGGATATTTTGAAAACTGCAGGAGGGTTTGGGCAAAATGTGACCCATCGCTGATCTCAGTAATTGGCATATTTTCGATATAGAAAGTCGTAATTTCAAACTGCGAACATGTGCAGGGAGCCAGAATTTGGCTCCAACATATGACTCAAGCGTCGAATTTGAGATGTTTGGGATATTTTGAAAGCTGCAGGGGAGTTTGGGTAATATGTGACCCATCGCCGCTCTCAGTAATTGGCATATATTCGGTATAAAATGTCGTAGTTTCAAACTGCGAATACGTGCAGAGAGCCAGAATTTGGCTCCAAAATATGGCTCAAGGGTCGAATTTGGGATGTTAGGGATATTTTGAAAACTGCTGGGAGGGGTTAGTCAAAATGCAACCCATCGCCGCTCTCAGTAATTGGCATATTTTCGGTATAAAAATTCGTAATTTCAAACTGCGAATATGTGCCGAGAGTAAAAATTTGGCTCCAAAATACGGCTCAAGCGTCGAATTTGGGATGTTTGGGATATTTTGAAAACTGCTGGGAGGGGTTAGCCAAAATGCAACCCATCGCCGCTCTCAGAAATTGGCATATTTTCGGTATAAAATTCGTAATTTCAAACTGCGAATAAATGCAGTGAGCCAGAAATTGGCTCCAAAATAAGACTCAGTGGTCGAATTTGGGATGTTTGGGATACTTTTAAAACTGCATGGGGGTTTGGGCAAAATGTGACCCATTGCCGCTCTCAGTAATTGACATATTTTCTGTATAAAAGTCGTAATTTCAAACTGCGAATGCGTGCAGAGAGCCAAAATTTGGCTCCAAAGAATGGTTAAAGCGTCGATCTTGGAATGTTTGGGATATTTTGAAAACTGCAGGGGGAAGGGGTTTGAGTAAAATGTGAACCATCGTCTGTCTCAATAATTGGCATATTTTTGGTATAAAAATTCGTAATTTCATACTGCAAATACGTGCAGAGCGCCAGAATTTGGCTCCAAAATATGGCTCAAGCGTCGAATTTAGGATGTTTGGGATATTTTAAAAACTGCAGGGATCGGTTTGGGCAAAATGTGATCCATCGCCGCTTTCAGTAATTGGCATACTTTCGGTAAAGAAAAGTCGTAATTTCAAACTGCAAATACGTGCAGAGTGCCAGAATTTGGCTCCAAAATATGGCTCAAGGGTCGAATTTGTTATGTTTTGGATATTTTAAAAACTGCTGGGGGGTTTGGGCAAATTGTGACCCATCGCCGCACTCAGTAATTGGCATATTTTCGATATGAAAAGTCGTAATTTCAAACTGCGAATATGTGCAGAGAGCAAGAATTTGGCTCCAAAATATGACTCTAGCGTCGAATTTGGGATGTTTGTGATATTTTGAATATGTTGGGGGGGGGGGTCTGGGCAGAAGAAGGTAAAAAGAAGAGGTAAAACCGCTCTAATCCGGCTGAAACGTAGATATATGCAATAAAAACAGAAATTCTCTCATAATCAATACCATTCTCACTATTTTAACGAGGTTCATATAGTTGACCGAAAATCTTGTATTTAAGGTTAATTTACAATTATTTACGTGTTTGCATCATATTTATCGTAAATTTAATGAATTAATGTCATTAAATCGAAAATGTTTGAAAACGCGGAAAAAACGGCAAAATACTGCTTATCGTTGATATTTGGATGAAATCTCAGAAAGGAAACAAGATTGAAAAACCTCAAAATATTGCTAAGTTCGATGATTTTATGTACAAAGCACATTGCAAAAAAACTTGCTTAAAAACGCAATATTATGTGAAATTCTGAGATTTGTAGGCCAAATCACATATAGTGGGACAACATGAAGTAGTATCAAAATATTAATAAATTCGAACGTTTTTACCTGAAATCACTCTTCATGAAAAACGTGAGAAGTCACTATATTACCAAATTCGAGGATTTTTACATCAAATCATAGAGCGAGGATGCGTACAATTTTGATCATTAAAAAGGCATGTGAAAACGTTGTTTCCAATTTAAATTATAAAAATCAATGTGCTTTCTTTAAAATTAACTAAACTGTTCCTGAATTTCCGTTTATATTACTTCAGGAAGAGGAACTCAAAAAACCGCTCTAATCCGGCTGAAACGTAGAAATATGCAATAAAAACAGAAATTCTCTCCTAATCAATACCTAACTCACTATTTTAAAGAGGTACAAATAGTTGATTGAAAATCTTGTATTTAAAATCACTTAAAGGAAAAGGGGATGATAAACGTCAAAATATTTCTAAATTCGGTTGTTTTTAGTACAAAACAAAATGCAAGAAAACTTGCTTAAAATGCAAAATTTGCGAAATTCTGAGATTTGAAAGCCAAATCACATATCGTGAGAAAACATGAAGAATTATCGAAATATTGGTAAAAACGGATATATATTTACGTACAATCTCACTACATGAATAACGTGAAAAAAATCGCTAAATTACCAAATTTGAGGGTTTTAACTTCAAATCATAAAGCGAGGTTTCGTATTATTTAGATCCTAGAAAAGACATATAAAGATGTTGTTTCCAATACAAATGATAAAAATCAATGTGTTTTCATTAAAATACTCTAAAATGTTCCTGATTTTTCGTTTATATTACCGATGAAAGATGTACACGTAAAACCGCTCTAATCCGGCTGAAACGTCGATATATGCAATAAAAACATAACTTCTCGCTTTTTTAATATTTTACTCAATTTTTTAACGAGAAACAAATAATTGATTCAAAATGCAGTATTTAAGGTTATTATCTAATCAATTATGTGTTTGCATCATTTTTATCGTATATTTATTGAATTAATAACAATAAACTGAAAATTCACAAAAACGTGGAAAAACGGCAAAATATTGCCTAATTCGATGATATTTTGTTTAAATCACATAAAGGAAAAGAGGATGATAAACGTCAAAATATTGCTAAATTCAATGATTTTCAGTACGAAACAAAACGCAAGAAAACTTGCTTAAAAATGCAAAATTTGCGAAATTCTGAGATTTGAAGGCCAAATATCGTGAGAAAACATGAAGTAGTATCGAAATATTGGTAAAAACGAATATATTTACGTTATGTCACAATACATGAAAAACGTGAAAAATATCGCTATTTTACCAAATATGAGGATTTTAACTTCAACTCATAAAGCGAGGTTCCATATTATTTAGATCCTAGAAAAGACATGTAAAGATGTTGTTTCCAATACAAATGATAAAAATCAATGTGTTTTCATTACCTCACTTGAGGTAATCACATTACCTCACTTGAGGTAATTACCTAACTTTCATCCCTCACTTGAGGTAATTACCTAACTTTCATCCCTCACTTGAGCCTCTGCATTCCTCTCTTGAGCCTCTGCGTCCCTCACTTGAGCCTTTGCATCACTCTCTTAAGCCTCTGCATCCCTCTCTTGAGCCTCTGCGTCACTCTCAAGAGCCTCTGCATCCCTCTCTTGTGCCTTGCTTCCCTCACTTGAGCCTCTGCATCCCTCTCTTGAGCCCCTGCATCCCTCTCTTGAGCCTCTGCATCCCTCTCTTCAGCCTCTGCATCCCTCTCTTAAGCCTCTGCATCACTCTCTTAAGCCTCTGCATCACTCTCGTAAGCCTCTGAATCACTCTCTTGAGCATCTGCATCCCTCTCGTGAACTCCTGCATCCCTCTCATGAGCCTCTGCATCCCTCACTTGAGCCTTTGCATCACTCTCTTAAGCTTCTGCATCCACCTCTTGAGCCTCTGCATCACTCTCAAGAGCCTCTGCATCCCTCTCTTGTGCCTCTGCATCCCTCACTTGAGCCTCTGCATCCCTCTCTTGAGCCCTTGCATCCCTCTCTTGAGCCTCTGCATCCCTCTCTTGAGCCCCTGCATCCCTCTCTTAATCCTCTGCATCACTCTCTTAAGCCTCTGCATCACTCTCGTAAGCCTCTGAATCACTCTCTTGAGCCTCTGCATCCCTCTCTTGAACTCCTGCATCCCTCTCATGAGCCTCTGCATCCCTCTCTTGAACCTTTGCATCACTCTCTTAAGCCTCTGCATCCATCTCTTGAGCCTCTGCATCACTCTCAAGAGCCTCTGCATCCCTTTCTTGTGCCTCTGCATCCCTCACTTGAGCCTCTGCATCCCTCTCTTGAGCCTCTGCATCCCTCTTATGGGCCTCTACATCCCTCTCTTGAGCGTCTTCATCCCTCTCATAAGCTTCTGCATTACTCTCTTAAGCCTCTGCATCACTCTCTTAAGCCTCTGAATCACTCTCTTGAGCCTCTGCATCACTCTCTTGAGACCCAGCATCCCTCTCTCAAGCCTCTGCATCACTCTCTTGAGCCACTGCATCCCTCTCCTAAGCCTCTGCCTCACTCTCTTAAGCCTATTCATCATTCTCTTGAGCCTCTCCATCCCTCTCATGAGCCTCTGCAACACTCTTCAGCCTCTTCATCCCTCTCTTAAGCCTCTGCAACACTCTCTTCAGCCTCTGCATCACTCTCTTGAGCCTTTGCATCACTCTCTTCAGCCTCTGCATCCCTCTCCTAAGCCTCTGCAACACTCTCTTTAGCCTCTGCAACACTCTCTTTAGCCTCTGCATCACTCTCTTGATCAGAGACATCACTCTCTCTTGAACCTCTGCATCACTCTCTTGAGCCTTTGCGTCACTCTCTTGAGCCTCTGCATCCCTCTCTTAAGCCTCTGCAACACTCTCTTCAGCCGCTGCATCACTCTCTTAAGCTTCTGCATCCCTCTCATGAGCCTCTGCATCCCTCTCTTAAGCCTCTGCATCCCTCTCTTGAGCCTCTGCATCACATTCTTGAGCCTCTGCATCCCTCTCTTGAGCCTCTGCATCACTCTCTTCAGCCTCTTCATCCCTCTCTTGAGCCTCTGCAACACTCTCTTCAGCCTCTGCATCACTCTCTTAAGCCTCTGAATCCCGCTCTCGAGGCCTCTGCATAACTGTCTCGAGCCTCTGAATCACTCTCTTGATTCTCTGCATCACTCTCGTAAGCCTCTGAATCACTCTCTTGAGCCTCTGCATCACTCTCTTAAGCCTCTGCATCCCTCTCTAGATTCTCTGCATCACTCACTTGAGCCTCTGCTTCCCTCTCCTGACCCTCTGGATCACTCTCTTGAGCCTCTGCATCACTCTCTTGATCGTCTGCATCACTCTGTTGAGGCTTTGCATCATTCTCTTGAGCCTCTCTATCACTCTCTGGAGCCTCTGCATCCCTCTCTTAATTCTCTGCATCACTCTTTTGAGCCTCTGCATCATACTCGTGAGCCTCTGCATCCCTCTCTTAAGCCTCTACATCATTTTCCTGAGCCTCTGCATCACTCTCTTGAGCCTCTGCATCACTCTCTTAAGCCTCTGCCTTTCTGTCTTGAGCCTCTGCATCACTCTCCTGAGCCTCTGCATCCCTCTCTGGAGCCTCAGCATCCCTCTCATGAGCCTTTTGCAGCACTCTCTTGAGCCTCTGCATCATTCTCTTTTGAGCCTCAGTATTCCTCTCTTAATCCTCTGCATCCCTCTAATAAGCCTCTGCATCACTCTCATGAGCCTCTGCATCACTCTCTTGAGCCTCTGCATCACTCTCTTGAGCCTCTGCATCACTCGCTTGAGCCTCTGCATCACTCTCTTAAACCTCTGCATCCCTCTCTTGATCCTCTGCATCACTCTCTTGAGCCTCTGCATCATTCTCTTGAGCCTCTACATCCTTCTCTTAAGCCTCTATATCATTCTCTTAAACCCCTGCATCACTCTCTTGAGCCTCTGCATCACTCTCTTTAGCCTCTGCATCTCTCTCTTCAGCCTCTGCATCACTCTCTTGACCGTGAGCATCACTCTCTTGAACCTCTGCTTCACTCTCTTAAGCCTCTACAACACTCTCTTCAGCCTCTGCATCACTCTCTTAAGCCTCTGCATCCCTCTCTTAAGCCTCTGCAACACTCTCTTCAGCCTCTGCATCACTCTCTTGAGCCTTTGCATCACTCTCTTGAGCCTCTGCATCCCTCTCTTAAGCCTATGCAACACTCTCTTCAGCCTCTGCATCACTCTCTTGATCAGAGACATCACTCTCTCTTGAGCCTCTGCATCACTCTCTTGAGCCTTTGCATCACTCTCTTGAGCCTCTGCATCCCTCTCTTAAGCCTCTTCAACACTCACTTCAGCCTCTGCATCACTCTCTTAAGCTTCTGCATCCCTCTCATGAGCCACTGCATCCCTCTCTTAAGCCTCTACATCCCTCTCTTGAGCCTCTGCATCCTCTGCATCACTTTCTTGAGCCTCTGCATCCCTCTCTTGAGCCTCTGCATCACTCTCTTCAGCCTCTTCATCCCTCTCTTGAGCCTCTGCAACACTCTCTTCAGCCTCTGCATCACTCTCTTAAACCTCTGCATCCCTCTCTTGATCCTCTGCATCACTCTCTTCAGCCTCTGCATCATTCTCTTGAGCCTCTACATCCTTCTCTTAAGCCTCTATATCATTCTCTTAAACCCCTGCATCACTCTCTTGAGCCTCTGCATCACTCTCTTTAGCCTCTGCATCTCTCTCTTCAGCCTCTGCATCACTCTCTTGACCGTCTGCATCACTCTCTTGAACCTCTGCTTCACTCTCTTAAGCCTCTGCAACACTCTCTTCAGCCTCTGCATCACTCTCTTAAGCCTCTGCATCTCTCTCTTAAGCCTCTGCAACACTCTCTTCAGCCTCTGCATCACTCTCTTGAGCTTTTGCATCACTCTCTTGAGCCTCTGCATCCCTCTCTTAAGCCTATGCAACACTCTCTTCAGCCTCTGCATCACTCTCTTGATCAGAGACATCACTCTCTCTTGAGCCTCTGCATCACTCTCTTGAGCCTTTGCATCACTCTCTTGAGCCTCTGCATCCCTCTCTTAAGCCTCTGCAACACTCACTTCAGCCTCTGCATCACTCTCGTAAGCTTCTGCATCCCTCTCATGAGCCTCTGCATCCCACTCTTAAGCCTCTGCATCATTCTCTTGAGCCTCTACATCCTTCTCTTAAGCCTCTATATCATTCTCTTAAACCCCTGCATCACTCTCTTGAGCCTCTGCATCACTCTCTTTAGCCTCTGCATCTCTCTCTTCAGCCTCTGCATCACTCTCTTGACCGTCTGCATCACTCTCTTGAACCTCTGCTTCACTCTCTTAAGCCTCTGCAACACTCTCTTCAGCCTCTGCATCACTCTCTTAAGCCTCTGCATCCCTCTCTTAAGCCTCTGCAACACTCTCTTCAGCCTCTGCATCACTCTCTTGAGCCTTTGCATCACTCTCTTGAGCTTCTGCATCCCTCTCTTAAGCCTATGCAAGACTCTCTTCAGCCTCTGCATCACTCTCTTGATCAGAGACATCACTCTCTCTTGAGCCTCTGCATCACTCTCTTGAGCCTTTGCATCACTCTCTTGAGCCTCTGCATCCCTCTCTTAAGCCTCTGCAACACTCACTTCAGCCTCTGCAGCACTCTCTTAAACTTCTGCATCCCTCTCATGAGCCTCTGCATCCCACTCTTAAGCCTCTGCATCCCTCTCTTGAGCCTCTGCATCCTCTGCATCACTTTCTTGAGCCTCTGCATCCCTCTCTTGAGCCTCTGCATCACTCTCTTCAGCCTCTTCATCCCTCTCTTGAGCCTCTGCGACACTCTCTTCAGCCTCTGCATCACTCTCTTAAGCCTCTGAATCCCGCTCTCGAGGCCTCTGCATAACTGTCTCGAGCCTCTGCATCACTCTCTAATTCTCTGCCTCACTCTCGTAAGCCTCTGAATCACTCTCTTGAGCCTCTGCATCACTCTCTTAAGCCTCTGCATCCCTCTCTAGATTCTCTGCATCACTCACTTGAGACTCTGCTTCCCTCTCCTGATCCTCTGCATCACTCTCTTGAGCCTCTGCATCACTCTCTTGAGCCTCTGCATCACTCTCTTAAGCCTCTGCATCCCTCTCTTGATTCTCTGCATCACTCTTTTGAGCCTCTGCATCCCTCTCTTAAGCCTCTACATCATTTTCCTGAGCCTCTATATCACTCTCTTGAGCCTCTGCATCACTCTCTTAAGCCTCTGCCTTTCTCTCTTGAGCCTCTGCATCACTCTCTTGAGCCTCTGCATCCCTCTCTGGAGCCTCAGCATCCCTCTCTTGAGCCTTTTGCAGCACTCTCTTGAGCCTCTGCATCATTCTCTTTTGAGCCTCAGTATTCCTCTCTTAAGCCTCTGCATCCCTCTAATAAGCCTCTGCATCACTCTCATGAGCCTCTGCACCCCTCTCTTGAGCCTCTGCATCACTCTCTTGAGTCTCTGCATCACTCTCTTGAGCCTCTGCATCATTCTCTTGAGCCTCTACATCCTTCTCTTAAGCCTCTATATCATTCTCTTAAACCCCTGCATCACTCTCTTGAGCCTCTGCATCACTCTCTTTAGCCTTTGCATCTCTCTCTTCAGCCTCTGCATCCCTCTCTCAAGCCTCTGCATCCCTCTTTTGAGCCTCTGAAACACTCTGTTCAGCCTCTGCATCACTCTCTTCAGCCTCTGCATCACTCTCTTGAGCATTTGCATCACTCTCTTGAGCCTCTGCATCCCTCTCCTAAGCCTCTGCAACACTCTCTTCAGCCTCTGCATCACTCTCTTAAGCCTCTGAATCCCGCTCTCGAGGCCTCTGCATAACTCCCTCGAGCCTCTGCATCACTCTCTTGATTCTCTGCATCACTCTCGTAAGCCTCTGAATCACTCTCTTGAGCCTCTGCATCACTCTCTTAAGCCTCTGCATCCCTCTCTAGATTCTCTGCATCTCTCACTTGAGCCTCTGCTTCCCTCTCCTGATCCTCTGCATCACTCTCTTGAGCCTCTGCATCACTCTCTTGATCGTCTGCATCACTCTCTTGAGCCTCTGCATCACTCTCTTGAGCCTCTCTATCACTCTCTGGAGCCTCTGCATCACTCTCTTGAGCCTCTGCATCACTCTCTTAAGCCTCTGCATCCCTCTCTTGATTCTCTGCATCACTCTTTTGAGCCTCTGCATCATACTCTTGAGCCTCTGCATCCCTCTCTTAAGCCTCTACATAATTTTCCTGAGCCTCTGCATCACTCTCTTGAGCCTCTGCATCACTCTCTTAAGCCTCTGCCTTTCTCTCTTGAGCCTTTGCATCACTCTCTTGAGCCTCTGCATCCCACTCTAGAGCCTCAGCATCGCTCTCTTGAGCCTTTTGCAGGACTCTCTTGAGCCTCCGCATCATTCTCTTGAGCCTCTGCATCCCTCTCTTAAGCCTATGCAACACTCTCTTCAGCCTCTGCATCACTCTCTTGATCCTCTACATCATTCTCTTGAACCCCTGCATCACTCTCTTGAGCCTCTGCATCACTCTCTTTAGACTCTGCATCTCTCTCTTCAGAACCTGCATCACTCTCTTGATCCTCTGCATCACTCTCTTGATGGTCTGCTTCACTCTCTTGAGCCTTTGCTTCACTCGCTTGAGCCTCTGCATCACTCTATTAAGCCTCTGCATCTCTCTCTTCAGCCTCTGCATCACTCTCTTGACCCTCTGCATCACTCTCTTGAACCTCTGCTTCACTCTCTTAAGCCTCTGCAACACTCTTCAGCCTCTGCATCACTCTCTTAAGCCTCTGCATCCCTCTCTTGAGCCTCTGCATCCCTCTCTTAAGCCTCTGCAACACTCTCTTCAGCCTCTGCATCACTCTCTTGAGCCTTTGCATCACTCTCTTGAGCCTCTGCATCCCTCTCTTAAGCCTATGCAACACTCTCTTCAGCCTCTGCATCACTCTCTTGATCCTCTACATCATTCTCTTGAACCCCTGCATCACTCTCTTGAGCCTTTGCATCACTCTCTTGAGCCTCTGCATCACTCTCTTCAGCCTCTGCATCACTCTCTTGAGCATTTGCATCACTCTCTTGAGCCTCTGCATCCCTCTCCTAAGCCTCTGCAACACTCTCTTCAGCCTCTGCATCACTCTCTTAAGCCTCTGAATTCCGCTCTCGAGGCCTCTGCATAACTCTCTCGAGCCTCTGCATCACTCTCTTGATTCTCTGCATCACTCTCATAAGCCTCTGAATCACTCTCTTGAGCCTCTGCATCCCTCTCTTAAGCCTCTGCAACACTCTCTTCAGCCTCTGCATCACTCTCTTGAGCCTTTCCATCACTCTCTTGAGCCTCTGCATCCCTCTCTTAAGCCTATGCAACACTCTTCAGCCTCTGAATCACTCTCTTGATCCTCTACATCATTCTCTTGAGCCTCTGCATCCGTCTCTTGAGCCTGTTCATCCCTCTCTTGAGCCTCTGCATCCCTCTGTTGAGCCTCTGCACCACTCTCTTAAGCCTCTGCATCACTCTCGTAAACCTCTGCATCACTCTCTTAAGCCTCTGCATCATTCTCATAAACCTCTGAATCACTCTCATGAGCCTCTCTATCACTCTCTTGAGCCCCTGCATCCCTCTATTGAGCCTCTGCATCACTCTCTTGAGCCTCTGCATCACCCTGTTAAGCCTCTGCATCCCTCTTTTTGAGCCTTTGCATCACTTTCTTAAGCCATTGCATCCCTTTCTTGAGCCTCTGCATCACTCTCTTGAACTCCTGCATCCCTCTCATGAGCCTCTGCATCCCTCTCCTGAGCCTTTGCATCACTCTCTTAAGCCTCTGCATTCCTCTCTTGAGCCTCTGCATCCCTCTCTTAAGCCTTTGCATCACTCTCTTAAGCCTCTGCATCAGTCTCGTAAGCCTCTGAATCACTCTCTTGAGCCTCTGAATCACTCTCTTGAGCCTCTGCATCACCCTCTTAAGCCTCTGCATTACTCTCTTGAGCCTCTGCATCCCTCTCCTAAGCCTCTGCCTCACTCTCGTAAGCCTCTGCATCACTCTCTTGAGCCTCTGCATCCCTCTCTTGAGCCTCTGCATCACTCACTTCAGCCTCTTCATCCCTCTCTTGAGCCTCTGCAACACTCTATTCAGCCTCTGCATCACTCTCTTAAGCCTCTGAATCCCCCTCTTTAGGCCTCTGCATAACTCTCTCGAGCCTCTGCATCACTCTCTTGAGCCTCTGCATCCCTCTCTTGAGCCTCTGCATCATTCTCTTGAGCCTCTACATCCTTCTCATACGCCTCTACATCATTCTCTTGAGCCCCTGCATCACTCTTGAGCCTCTGCATCACTCTCTTTAGCCTCTGCATCTCTCTCTTCAGCCTCTGCACCACTCTCTTGATCCTCTGCATCACTCTTTTCAGCCTCTGCATCATTCTCTTGAGCCTCTGCATCCCTCTCTTAGGCCACTACATCATTCTCTTGAGCCTCTGCATCCCTCTCTTGATCTTCTGCATCCCTCTCTTGAGCCTCTGCATCCCTCTCTTGAGCCTGTTCATCACTCTCTTGAGCCTCTGCATCCTTCTGTTGAGCCTCTGCACCACTCTCTTAAGCCTCTGCATCACTCCTGTAAGCCTCTGCATCACTCTCTTAAGCCTCTGCATCACTCTCGTAAACCTCTGAATCACTCTCATGAGCCTCTCTATCACTCTCTTGAGCCCCTGCATCCCTCTATTGAGCCTCTGCATCACTCTCTTGAGCCTCTGCATCACTCTCTTAAGCCTCTGCATCCCTCTTTTTGAGCCTCTGCATCACTTTCTTAAGCCTCTGCATCCCTTTCTTGAGCCTCTGAATCTCTCTCTTGAACTCCTCCATCCCTCTCATGAGCCTCTGCATCCCACTCTTGAGCCTCTGCATCACTCTCTTCAGCCTCTTCATCCCTCTCTTGAGCCTCTGCAACACTCTCTTCAGCCTCTGCATCACTCTCTTAAGCCTCTGAATCCCGCTCTCGAGGCCTCTGCATAACTCTCTCGAGCTTCTGCATCACTCTCTTGATTCTCTGCATTACTTCTCGTAAGCCTCTGAATCACTCTCTTGAGCCTCTGCATCACTCTCTTAAGCCTCTGCTTCCCTCTCCTGATCCTCTGCATCACTCTCTTGAGCCTCTGCATCACTCTCTTGATCGTCTGCATCACTCTCTTGAGCCTCTGCATCACTCTCTTGAGCCTCTCTATCACTCTCTGGAGCCTCTGCATCACTCTCTTGAGCCTGTGCATCACTCTCTTAAGCCTCTGCATCCCTCTCTTGATTCTCTGCATCACTCTTTTGAGCCTCTGCATCATACTCTTGAACCTCTGCATCTCTCTCTTAATTCCTCTACATCATTTTCCTGAGCCTCTGCATCACTCTCTTGAGCCTCTGCATCACTCTCTTAAGCCTCTGCCTTTCTCTCTTGAGCCTCTGTATCAC
Organism: Procambarus clarkii; assembly: GCF_040958095.1. Taxonomy (NCBI): domain Eukaryota; kingdom Metazoa; phylum Arthropoda; class Malacostraca; order Decapoda; family Cambaridae; genus Procambarus; species Procambarus clarkii. The sequence goes on from NC_091234.1 coordinate 14,119,111, forward strand.
TCTCTTGAGCCTCTGCATCCCTCTCTGGAGCCTCAGCATCCCTCTCTTGAGCCTTTTGCAGCACTTTCTTGAGCCTCTGCATCATTCTCTTGAGCCTCTGCATCCCTCTCTTAAGCCTATGCAACACTCTCTTCAGCCTCTGCATCACTCTCTTGATCCTCTACATCATTCTCTTGAACCCCTGCATCACTCTCTTGAGCCCCTGCATCACCCTCTTGAGTCTCTGCATCACTCCCTTGAGCCTCTGCATCCCTCTCTTGATCCTCTGCATCACTCTCTTGAGCCTCTGCATCATTCTGTTGAGCCTCTACATCCTTCTCTTAAGCCTCTATATCATTCTCTTAAACCCCTGCATCACTCTCTTGAGCCTCTGCATCACTCTCTTTAGCCTCTGCATCTCTCTCTTCAGCCTTTGCATCACTCTCTTGAGCCTCTGCATCACTCTCTTAAGCCTCTGCATCCCTCTCTTGAGCCTCTGCATCCCTCTCTTAAGCCTCTGCATCCCTCTTTTGAGCCTCTGAAACACTCTGTTCAGCCTCTGCATCACTCTCTTCAGCCTCTGCATCACTCTCTTGAGCATTTGCATCACTCTCTTGAGCCTCTGCATCCCTCTCCTAAGCCTCTACAACACTCTCTTCAGCCTGTTCATCACTCTCTTGAGCCTCTGCATCCTTCTGTTGAGCCTCTGCATCACTCTCTTGAGCCTCTGCATCCCTCTCTTGAGCCTCTGCATAATTCTCTTGAGCCTCTACATCCTTCTCATACGCCTCTACATCATTCTCTTGAGCCCCTGCATCACTTTTCAGCCTCTGCATCACTCTCTTTAGCCTCTGCATCTCTCTCTTCAGCCTCTGCATCACTCTCTTGATCCTCTGCATCACTCTCTTCAGCCTCTGCATCATTCTCTTGAGCCTCTGCATCCCTCTCTTAGGCCTCTACATCATTCTCTTGAGCCTCTGCATCCCTCTCTTGAGCCTTTGCATCACTCTCTTAAGCCTCTGCATCCCTCTCTTGATCTTCTGCATCCCTCTCTTGAGCCTCTGCATCCCTCTCTTGAGCCTGTTCATCACTCTCTTGAGCCTCTGCATCCTTCTGTTGAGCCTCTGCACCACTCTCTTAAGCCTCTGCATCACTCCCGTAAGCCTCTGCATCACTCTCTTAAGCCTCTGCATCACTCTCGTAAACCTCTGAATCACTCTCATGAGCCTCTCTATCACTCTCTTGAGCCCCTGCATCCCTCTATTGAGCCTCTGCATCACTCTCTTGAGCCTCTGCATCACCCTCTTAAGCCTCTGCATCCCTCTTTTTGAGCCTCTGCATCACTTTCTTAAGCCTCTGCATCCCTTTCTTGAGCCTCTGAATCTCTCTCTTGAACTCCTCCATCCCTCTCATGAGCCTCTGCATCCCACTCTTGAGCCTCTGAATCACTCTCTTCAGCCTCTTCATCCCTCTCTTGAGCCTCTGCAACACTCTCTTCAGCCTCTGCATCACTCTCTTAAGCCTCTGAATCCCGCTCTCGAGGCCTCTGCATAACTCTCTCGAGCTTCTGCATCACTCTCTTGATTCTCTGCATTACTCTCGTAAGCCTCTGAATCACTCTCTTGAGCCTCTGCATCACTCTCTTAAGCCTCTGCATCCCTCTCTAGATTCTCTGCATCACTCACTTGAGCCTCTGCTTCCCTCTCCTGATCCTCTGCATCACTCTCTTGAGCCTCTGCATCACTCTCTTGATCGTCTGCATCACTCTCTTGAGCCTCTGCATCACTCTCTTGAGCCTCTCTATCACTCTCTGGAGCCTCTGCATCACTCTCTTGAGCCTCTGCATCACTCTCTTAAGCCTCTGCATCCCTCTCTTGATTCTCTGCATCACTCTTTTGAGCCTCTGCATCCCTCTCTGGAGCCTCAGCATCCCTCTCTTGAGCCTTTTGCAGCACTTTCTTGAGCCTCTGCATCATTCTCTTGAGCCTCTGCATCTCTCTCTTAATTCCTCTACATCATTTTCCTGAGCCTCTGCATCACTCTCTTGAGCCTCTGCATCACTCTCTTAAGCCTCTGCCTTTCTCTCTTGAGCCTCTGCATCACTCTCATGAGCCTCTGCATCCCTCTCTGGAGCCTCAGCATCCCTCTCTTGAGCCTTTTGCAGCACTTTCTTGAGCCTCTGCATCATTCTCTTGAGCCTCTGCATCCCTCTCTTGAGCCTGTTCTTCCCTCTCTTGAGCCTCTGCATCCCTCTGTTGAGCCTCTGCACCACTCTCTTAAGCCTCTGCATCACTCTCTTGAGCCTCTGCATCACCCTATTAAGCCTCTGCATCCCTCTTTTTGAGCCTTTGCATCACTTTCTTAAGCCTTTGCATCCCTTTCTTGAGCCTCTGCATCACTCTCTTGAACTCCTGCATCCCTCTCATGAGCCTCTGCATCCCTCTCCTGAGCCTTTGCATCACTCTCTTAAGCCTCTGCATTCCTCTCTTGAGCCTCTGCGTCACTCTCAAGAGCCTCTGCATCCCTCGATTGAGCCTCTGCATCCCTCTCTTAAGCCTTTGTATCACTCTCTTAAGCCTCTGCATCAGTCTCGTAAGCCTCTGAATCACTCTCTTGAGCCTCTGAATCACTCTCTTGAGCCTCTGCATCACCCTCTTAAGCCTCTGCATTACTCTCTTGAGCCTCTGCATCCCTCTCCTAAGCCTCTGCCTCACTCTCTTAAGCCTCTGCATCACTCTCTTGAGCCTCTGCATCCCTCGCTTGAGCCTCTGCATCACTCACTTCAGCCTCTTCATCCCTCTCTTGAGCCTCTGCAACACTCTATTCAGCCTCTGCATCACTCTCTTAAGCCTCTGAATCCCCCTCTTTAGGCCTCTGCATAACTCTCTCGAGCCTCTGCATCACTCTCTTGAGCCTCTGCATCCCTTTCTTGAGCCTCTGCATCATTCTCTTGAGCCTCTACATCCTTCTCATACGCCTCTACATCATTCTCTTGAGCCCCTGCATCACTCTTGAGCCTCTGCATCACTCTCTTTAGCCTCTGCATCTCTCTCTTCAGCCTCTGCATCACTCTCTTGATCCTCTGCATCACTCTTTTCAGCCTCTGCATCATTCTCTTGAGCCTCTGCATCCCTCTCTTAGGCCTCTACATCATTCTCTTGAGCCTCTGCATCCCTCTCTTGATCTTCTGCATCCCTCTCTTGAGCCTCTGCATCCCTCTCTTGAGCCTGTTCATCACTCTCTTGAGCCTCTGCATCCTTCTGTTGAGCCTCTGCACCACTCTCTTAAGCCTCTGCATCACTCCTGTAAGCCTCTGCATCACTCTCTTAAGCCTCTGCATCACTCTCGTAAACCTCTGAATCACTCTCATGAGCCTCTCTATCACTCTCTTGAGCCCCTGCATCCCTCTATTGAGCCTCTGCATCACTCTTTGAGCCTCTGCATCACTCTCTTAAGCCTCTGCATCCCTCTTTTTGAGCCTCTGCATCACTTTCTTAAGCCTCTGCATCCCTTTCTTGAGCCTCTGAATCTCTCTCTTGAACTCCTCCATCCCTCTCATGAGCCTCTGCATCCCACTCTTGAGCCTCTGCATCACTCTCTTCAGCCTCTTCATCCCTCTCTTGAGCCTCTGCAACACTCTCTTCAGCCTCTGCATCACTCTCTTAAGCCTCTGAATCCCGCTCTCGAGGCCTCTGCATAACTCTCTCGAGCTTCTGCATCACTCTCTTGATTCTCTGCATTACTCTCGTAAGCCTCTGGATCACTCTCTTGAGCCTCTGCATCACTCTCTTAAGCCTCTGCTTCCCTCTCCTGATCCTCTGCATCACTCTCTTGAGCCTCTGCATCACTCTCTTGGTCGTCTGCATCACTCTCTTGAGCCTCTGCATCACTCTCTTGAGCCTCTCTATCATTCTCTGGAGCCTCTGCATCACTCTCTTGAGCCTCTGCATCACTCTCTTAAGCCTCTGCATCCCTCTCTTGATTCTCTGCATCACTCTTTTGAGCCTCTGCATCATACTCTTGAGCCTCTGCATCTCTCTCTTAATTCCTCTACATCATTTTCCTGAGCCTCTGCATTACTCTCTTGAGCCTCTTCATCACTCTCTTAAGCCTCTGCCTTTCTCTTTTGAGCCTCTGCATCCCTCTCTTGAGCCTCTGCATCCCTCTCTTAAGCCTCTGCATCCCTCTTTTGAGCCTCTGAAACACTCTGTTCAGCCTCTGCATCACTCTCTTCAGCCTCTGCATCACTCTCTTGAGCATTTGCATCACTCTCTTGAGCCTCTGCATCCCTCTCCTAAGCCTCTGCAACACTCTCTTCAGCCTGTTCATCACTCTCTTGAGCCTCTGCATCCTTCTGTTGAGCCTCTGCATCACTCTCTTGAGCCTCTGCATCCCTCTCTTGAGCCTCTGCATCATTCTCTTGAGCCTCTACATCCTTCTCATACGCCTCTACATCATTCTCTTGAGCCCCTGCATCACTCTTCAGCCTCTGCATCACTCTCTTTAGCCTCTGCATCTCTCTCTTCAGCCTCTGCATCACTCTCTTGATCCTCTGCATCCCTCTCTTTAGCCTCTGCATCATTCTCTTCAGCCTCTGCATCACTCCCTTAGGCCTCTACACATTCTCTTGAGCCTCTGCATCCCTCTCTTGAGCCTTTGCATCACTCTCTTAAGCCTCTGCATCCCTCTCTTGAGCCTCTGCATCCCTCTCTTGAGCCTCTGCATCCCTCGCTTGAGCCTGTTCATCCCTCTCTTGAGCCTCTGCATCCCTCTGTTGAGCATCTGCACCACTTTTTTAAGCCTCTGCATCCCTCTGTTGAGCATCTGCACCACTTTTTTAAGCCTCTGCATCACTCTCGTAAGCATCTGCATCACTCTCTTATGCCTCTGCATCACTCTCGTAAACCTCTGAATCACTCTTATGAGTCTCTCTATCACTCTCTTGAGCCCCTGCATCCCTCTATTGAGCCTCTGCATCACTCTCTTGAGCCTCTGCATCACCCTCTTAAGCCTCTGCATCCCTCTTTTTGAGGCCCTGCATCACTTTCTTAAGCCTCTGCATCCCATTCTTGAGCCTCTGAATCTCTCCCTTGAACTCCTCTATCCCTCCCATGAGCCTCTGCATCCCTCTCTTGAGCCTCTGCATCACTCTCTTCAGCCTCTTCATCCCTCTCTTGAGCCTCTACAACACTCTCTTCAGCCTCTGCATAACTCTCTTAAGCCTCTGAATCCCTCTCTCGAGTCCTCTGCATAACTCTCTCGAGCCACTGCATCACTCTCTTGATTCTCTGCATCACTCTCGTAAGCCTCTGAATCACTCTCTTGAGCCTCTACATCATTCTCTTAAGCCTCTGCATCCCTCTCTTGCGCCTCTGCATCATTCTCTTGAGCCTCTACATCCTTCTCATACGCCTCTACATCATTCTCTTGAGCCCCTGCATCACTCATCAGCCTCTGCATCACTCTCTTTAGCCTCTGCATCTCTCTCTTAAGCCTCTGCATCACTCTCTTGATCCTCTGCATCCCTCTCTTTAGCCTCTGCATCATTCTCTTCAGCCTCTGCATCACTCCCTTAGGCCTCTACATCATTCTCTTGAGCCTCTGCATCCCTCTCTTGAGCCTTTGCATCACTCTCTTAAGCCTCTGCATCCCTCTCTTGAGCCTCTGCATCCCTCTCTTGAGCCTCTGCATCCCTCGCTTGAGCCTGTTCATCCCTCTCTTGAGCCTCTGCATCCCTCTGTTGAGCATCTGCACCACTCTTTTAAGCCTCTGCATCACTCTCGTAAGCATCTGCATCACTCTCTTATGCCTCTGCATCACTCTCGTAAACCTCTGAATCACTCTCATGAGCCTCTCTATCACTCTCTTGAGCCCCTGCATCCCTCTATTGAGCCTCTGCATCACTCTCTTGAGCCTCTGCATCACCCTCTTAAGCCTCTGCATCCCTCTTTTTGAGGCCCTGCATCACTTTCTTAAGCCTCTGCATCCCATTCTTGAGCCTCTGAATCTCTCCCTTGAACTCCTCTATCCCTCCCATGAGCCTCTGCATCCATCTCTTGAGCCTCTGCATCACTCTCTTCAGCCTCTTCATCCCTCTCTTGAGCCTCTGCAACACTCTCTTCTGCCTCTGCATCACTCTCTTAAGCCTCTGAATCCCGCTCTCGAGGGCTCTGCATAACTCTCTTGAGCCACTGCATCACTCTCTTGATTCTCTGCATCACTCTCGTAAGCCTCTGAATCACTCTCTTGAGCCTCTGCATCACTCTCCTAAACCTCTGCATCCCTCTCTAGATTCTCTACATCACTCACTTGAGCCTCTGCTTCCCTCTCCTGGGCCTCTGCATCACTATTTTGAGCCTCTGCATCATACTCTTGAGCCTCTGCATCCCTCTCTTAAGCCTCTACATCATTTTCCTGAGCCTCTGCATCACTCTCTTGAGCCTCTGCATCACTCTCTTGCGCCTCTGCATCATTCTCTTGAGCCTCTACATCCTTCTCATACGCCTCTACATCATTCTCTTGAGCCCCTGCATCACTCTTAATTCAGCCTCTGCATCACTCTCTTTAGCCTCTGCATCTCTCTCTTCAGCCTCTGCATCACTCTCTTGATCCTCTGCATCCCTCTCTTTAGCCTCTGCATCATTCTCTTCAGCCTCTGCATCACTCCCTTAGGCCTCTACACATTCTCTTGAGCCTCTGCATCCCTCTCTTGAGCCTTTGCATCACTCTCTTAAGCCTCTGCATCCCTCTCTTGAGCCTCTGCATCCCTCTCTTGAGCCTCTGCATCCCTCGCTTGAGCCTGTTCATCCCTCTCTTGAGCCTCTGCATCCCTCTGTTGAGCATCTGCACCACTTTTTTAAGCCTCTGCATCACTCTCGTAAGCATCTGCATCACTCTCTTATGCCTCTGCATCACTCTCGTAAACCTCTGAATCACTCTCATGAGCCTCTCTATCACTCTCTTGAGCCCCTGCATCCCTCTATTGAGCCTCTGCATCACTCTCTTGAGCCTCTGCATCACCCTCTTAAGCCTCTTCATCCCTCTTTTTGAGGCCCTGCATCACTTTCTTAAGCCTCTGCATCCCATTGTTGAGCCTCTGAATCTCTCCCTTGAACTCCTCTATCCCTCCCATGAGCCTCTGCATCCTCTCTTGAGCCTCTGCATCACTCTCTTCAGCCTTCTTCATCCCTCTCTTGAGCCTCTACAACACTCTCTTCAGCCTCTGCATAACTCTCTTAAGCCTCTGAATCCCTCTCTCGAGTCCTCTGCATAACTCTCTCGAGCCACTGCATCACTCTCTTGATTCTCTGCATCACTCTCGTAAGCCTCTGAATCACTCTCTTGAGCCTCTGCATCATTCTCTTAAGCCTCTGCATCCCTCTCTTGCGCCTCTGCATCATTCTCTTGAGCCTCTACATCCTTCTCATACGCCTCTACATCATTCTCTTGAGCCCCTGCATCACTCAATCAGCCTCTGCATCACTCTCTTTAGCCTCTGCATCTCTCTCTTCATCCTCTGCATCACTCTCTTGATCCTCTGCATCCCTCTCTTTAGCCTCTGCATCATTCTCTTCAGCCTCTGCATCACTCCCTTAGGCCTCTACATCATTCTCTTGAGCCTCTGCATCCCTCTCTTGAGCCTTTGCATCACTCTCTTAAGCCTCTGCATCCCTCTCTTGAGCCTCTGCATCCCTTTCTTGAGCCTCTGCATCCCTCGCTTGAGCCTGTTCATCCCTCTCTTGAGCCTCTGCATCCCTCTGTTGAGCATCTGCACCACTCTTTTAAGCCTCTGCATCACTCTCGTAAGCATCTGCATCACTCTCTTATGCCTCTGCATCACTCTCGTAAACCTCTGAATCACTCTCATGAGCCTCTCTATCACTCTCTTGAGCCCCTGCATCCCCTCTATTGAGCCTCTGCATCACTCTCTGAGCCTCTGCATCACCCTCTTAAGCCTCTGCATCCCTCTTTTTTGAGGCCCTGCATCACTTTCTTAAGCCTCTGCATCCCATTCTTGAGCCTCTGAATCTCTCCCTTGAACTCCTCTATCCCTCCCATGAGCCTCTGCATCCCTCTCTTGAGCCTCTGCATCACTCTCTTCAGCCTCTTCATCCCTCTTTTGAGCCTCTGCAACACTCTCTTCAGCCTCTGCATAACTCTCTTAAGCCTCTGAATCCCTCTCTCGAGTCCTCTGCATAACTCTCTCGAGCCACTGCATCACTCTCTTGATTCTCTGCATCACTCTCGTAAGCCTCTGAATCACTCTCTTGAGCCTCTGCATCACTCTCTTAAGCCTCTGCATCCCTCTCTAGATTCTCTGCATCACTCACTTGAGCTTCTGCTTCCCTCTCCTGGGCCTCTGCATCACTCTTTTGAGCCTCTGAATCATACTCTTGAACCTCTGCATCCTCCTCTTAAGCCTCTACATCATTTTCCTGAGCCTCCTGCATCACTCTCTTGAGCCTCTGCATCACTCTCTTAAAGCCTCTGCCTTTCTCTCTTGAGCCTCTGCATCACTCTCTTGAGCCTCTGCATCCCTCTCTGGAGCCTCAGCATCCTCTCTTCAGCCTTTTGCAGCACTCTCTTGAGCCTCTGCATCATTTTCTTGAGCCTCAGTATTCCTCTCTTAAGCCTCTGCATTACTCTCTTGAGCCTCTGCATCCCTCTAATAAGCCTCTGCATCACTCTCATGAGCCTCTGCACCCCTCTCTTGAGCCTCTGCATCACTCTCTTGAGTCTCTGCATCACTCCCTTGAGCCTCTGCATCACTCGCTTGAGCCTCTGCATCACTCTCTTAAACCCCTGCATCACTCTCTTGAGCCTCTGCATCACTCTCTTCAGCCTCTGCATCACTCTCTTGACCCTCTGCATCACTCTCTTGAACCTCTGCTTCACTCTCTTGAGCCCTTTGCATCACTCTCTTGAGCCTCTGCATCCCTCTCTTAAGCCTCTGCAACACTCTCTTCAGCCTGTGCATCACTCTCTTAAGCCTCTGCATCCCTCTCTTGAGCCTCTGCATCCTTCTCTTAAGCCTCTGCAACACTCTCTTCAGCCTCTGCATCACTCTCTTGAGCCTTTCCATCACTCTCTTGAGCCTCTGCATCCCTCTCTTAAGCCTATGCAACACTCTCTTGAGCCTCTGCTTCACTCTCTTGAGCCTCTAGATCATTCTCTTGAACCCCTGCCATCACTCTCTTGAGCCTCTGCATCACTCTCTTTAGCCTCTGCATCTCTCTCTTCAGCCTCTGCATCACTCTCTTGACCCTCTGCATCACTCTCTTGAACCTCTGCTTCACTCTCTTGAGCCTTTGCATCACTCTCTTGAGCCTTTGCATCCCTCTCTTAAGCCTCTGCAAACACTCTCTTCAGCCTCTGCCTCACTCTCTTTAAGCCTCTGCATCCCTCTCTTGAGCCTCTGCATCCCTCTCTTAAGCCTCTGCATCCCTCTCTTGAGCCTCTGCCAACACTCTCTTGAGCATTTGCATCACTCTCTTGAGCCTCTGCATCCCTCTCCTAAGACCTCTGCAAACACTCTCTTCAGCCTCTGGCATCACTCTCTTAAGCTTCCTGCATCCCTCTCTTGAGTCTCTGCATCCCTCTCCTAAGCCTCTGCATCACTCTCTCTTGAGCCTTTCGCATCACTCTCTTGAGCCTCTGCATCCCTCTCTTAAGCCTCTGCAACACTCTCTTTAGCCTCTGCATCACTCTCTTGAGCCTTTGCATCACTCCTCCTGAGCCTGTGCATCACTCTCTTAAGCCTCTGCAACACTCTCTTCCGCCTCTGCATCACTCTCTTAAGGCTCTGCATCCCTTTTTTGAGCCTTTGCATCACTTTCTTAAGCCTTTGCATCCCTTTCTTGAGCCTCTGCATCACTCTCTTGAACTCCCTGCATCCCTCTCATGAGCCTCTGCATCCCTCTCCTGAGCCTTTGCATCACTCTCTTAAGCCTCTGTATCCCTTTCTTGAGCCTCTGCGTCACTCTCAAGAGCCTCTGCATCCCTCTCTTGTTCCTCTGCATCCCTCACTTGAGCGTCCTGCATCCCTAACTTGAGCCCCTGCATCCCTCTCTTGAGCCTCTGAATCACTCTCTTGAGCCTCTGCATCACCCTCTTAAGCCTCTGCATTACTCTCTTGAGCCTCTGCATCCCTCTCCTAAGCCTCTGCCTCATTCTCTTAAGCCTCTACATCACTCTCTTGAGCCTCTGCATCCCTCTCTTGAGCACCTGCATCACTCACTTCAGCTCTCTTTCATCCCTCTCTTGAGCCTCTGCAACACTCTATTCAGCCTCTGCATCACTCTCTTAAGCCTCTGAATCCCCCTCTTTAGGCCTGTGCATAACTCTCTCGAGCCTCTGCATCACTCTCTTGAGCCTCTGCATCACTCTCTTGCGCCTCTGCATCATTCTCTTGAGCCTCTACATCCTTCTCATACGCCTCTACATCATTCTCTTGAGCCCCTGCATCACTCTTCAGCCCTCTGCATCACTCTCTTTAGCCTCTGCATCTCTCTCTTCAGCCTCTGCATCACTCTCTTGATCCTCTGCATCCCTCTCTTTAGCCTCTGCATCATTCTCTTCAGCCTCTGCATCACTCCCTTAGGCCTCTACACATTCTCTTGAGCCTCTGCATCCCTCTCTTGAGCCTTTGCATCACTCTCTTAAGCCTCTGCATCCCTCTCTTGAGCCTCTGCATCCCTCTCTTGAGCCTCTGCATCCCTCGCTTGAGCCTGTTCATCCCTCTCTTGAGCCTCTGCATCCCTCTGTTGAGCATCTGCACCACTTTTTTAAGCCTCTGCATCACTCTCGTAAGCATCTGCATCACTCTCTTATGCCTCTGCATCACTCTCGTAAACCTCTGAATCACTCTCGTGAGCCTCTCTATCACTCTCTTGAGCCCCTGCATCCCTCTATTGAACCTCTGCATCACTCTCTTGAGCCTCTGCATCACCCTCTTAAGCCTCTGCATCCCTCTTTTTGAGGCCCTGCATAACTTTCTTAAGCCTCTGCATCCCATTCTTGAGCCTCTGAATCTCTCCCTTGAACTCCTCTATCCCTCCCATGAGCCTCTGCATCCCTCTCTTGAGCCTCTGCATCACTCTCTTCAGCCTCTTCATCCCTCTCTTGAGCCTCTACAACACTCTCTTCAGCCTCTGCATAACTCTCTTAAGCCTCTGAATCCCTCTCTCGAGTCCTCTGCATAACTCTCTCGAGCCACTGCATCACTCTCTTGATTCTCTGCATCACTCTCGTAAGCCTCTGAATCACTCTCTTGAGCCTCTGCACCATTCTCTTAAGCCTCTGCATCCCTCTCTTGCGCCTCTGCATCATTCTCTTGAGCCTCTACATCCTTCTCATACGCCTCTACATCATTCTCTTGAGCCCCTGCATCACTCATCAGCCTCTGCATCACTCTCTTTAGCCTCTGCATCTCTCTCTTCAGCCTCTGCATCACTCTCTTGATCCTCTGCATCCCTCTCTTTAGCCTCTGCATCAATATCTTCAGCCTCTGCATCACTCCCTTAGGCCTCTACATCATTCTCTTGAGCCTCTGCATCCCTCTCTTGAGCCTATGCATCACTCTCTTAAGCCTCTGCATCCCTCTCTTGAGCCTCTGCATCCCTCTCTTGAGCCTCTGCATCCCTCGCTTGAGCCTGTTCATCCCTCTCTTGAGCCTCTGCATCCCTCTGTTGAGCATCTGCACCACTCTTTTAAGCCTCTGCATCACTCACGTAAGCATCTGCATCACTCTCTTATGCCTCTGCATCACTCTCTTAAGCCTCTGCATCACTCTCTTAAGCCTCTGCATCACTCTCGTAAACTTCTGAATCACTCTCATGAGCCTCTCTATCACTCTCTTGAGCCCCTGCATCCCTCTATTGAGCCTCTGCATCACTCTCTTGAGCCTCTGCATCACCCTCTTAAGCCTCTGCATCCCTCTTTTTGAGGCCCTGCATCACTTTCTTAAGCCTCTGCATCCCATTCTTGAGCCTCTGAATCTCTCCCTTGAACTCCTCTATCCCTCCCATGAGCCTCTGCATCCCTCTTTTGAGCCTCTGCATCACTCTCTTCAGCCTCTTCATCCCTCTCTTGAGCCTCTGCACCACTCTCTTAAGCCTCTGCATCACTCTCGTAAACCTCTGAATCACTCTCATGAGCCTCTCTATCACTCTCTTGAGCCCCTGCATTCCTCTATTGAGCCTCTGCATCACTCTCTTGAGCCTCTGCATCACCCTCTTAAGCCTCTGCATCCCTCTTTTTGAGCCTCTGCATCACTTTCTTAAGCCTCTGCATCCCTCTCATGAGCCTCTGCATCCATCTCTTGAGCCTCTGCATCACTCTCTTCAGCCTCTTCATCCCTCTCTTGAGCCTCTGCAACACTCTCTTCTGCCTCTGCATCACTCTCTTAAGCCTCTGAATCCCGCTCTCGAGGCCTCTGCATAACTCTCTTGAGCCACTGCATCACTCTCTTGATTCTCTGCATCACTCTCGTAAGCCTCTGAATCACTCTCTTGAGCCTCTGCATCACTCTCTTAAGCCTCTGCATCCCTCTCTAGATTCTCTACATCACTCACTTGAGCCTCTGCTTCCCTCTCCTGGGCCTCTGCATCACTATTTTGAGCCTCTGCATCATACTCTTGAGCCTCTACATCCCTCTCTTAAGCCTCTACATCATTTTCCTGAACCTCTGCATCACTCTCTTGAGCCTCTGCATCACTCTCTTGCGCCTCTGCATCATTCTCTTGAGCCTCTACATCCTTCTCATACGCCTCTACATCATTCTCTTGAGCCCCTGTATCACTCTTCAGCCTCTGCATCACTCTCTTTAGCCTCTGCATCTCTCTCTTCAGCCTCTGCATCACTCTCTTGATCCTCTGCATCCCTCTCTTTAGCCTCTGCATCATTCTCTTCAGCCTCTGCATCACTCCCTTAGGCCTCTACACATTCTCTTGAGCCTCTGCATCCCTCTCTTGAGCCTTTGCATCACTCTCTTAAGCCTCTGCATCCCTCTCTTGAGCCTCTGCATCCCTCTCTTGAGCCTCTGCATCCCTCGCTTGAGCCTGTTCATCCCTCTCTTGAGCCTCTGCATCCCTCTGTTGAGCATCTGCACCACTTTTTTAAGCCTCTGCATCACTCTCGTAAGCATCTGCATCACTCTCTTATGCCTCTGCATCACTCTCGTAAACCTCTGAATCACTCTCATGAGCCTCTCTATCACTCTCTTAAGCCCCTGCATCCCTCTATTGAGCCTCTGCATCACTCTCTTGAGCCTCTGCATCACCCTCTTAAGCCTCTTCATCCCTCTTTTTGAGGCCCTGCATCACTTTCTTAAGCCTCTGCATCCCATTCTTGAGCCTCTGAATCTCTCCCTTGAACTCCTCTATCCCTCCCATGAGCCTCTGCATCCCTCTCTTGAGCCTCTGCATCACTCTCTTCAGCCTCTTCATCCCTCTCTTGAGCCTCTACAACACTCTCTTCAGCCTCTGCATAACTCTCTTAAGCCTCTGAATCCCTCTCTCGAGTCCTCTGCATAACTCTCTCGAGCCACTGCATCACTCTCTTGATTCTCTGCATCACTCTCGTAAGCCTCTGAATCACTCTCTTGAGCCTCTTCATCATTCTCTTAAGCCTCTGCATCCCTCTCTTGCGCCTCTGCATCATTCTCTTGAGCCTCTACATCCTTCTCATACGCCTCTACATCATTCTCTTGAGCCCCTGCATCACTCATCAGCCTCTGCAACACTCTCTTCTGCCTCTGCATCACTCTCTTAAGCCTCTGAATCCCGCTCTCGAGGCCTCTGCATAACTCTCTTGAGCCACTGCATTACTCTCTTGATTCTCTGCATCACTCTCGTAAGCCTCTGAATCACTCTCTTGAGCCTCTGCATCACTCTCTTAAGCCTCTGCATCCCTCTCTAGATTCTCTACATCACTCACTTGAGCCTCTGCTTCCCTCTCCTGGGCCTCTGCATCACTATTTTGAGCCTCTGCATCATACTCTTGAGCCTCTACATCCCTCTCTTAAGCCTCTACATCATTTTCCTGAACCTCTGCATCACTCTCTTGAGCCTCTGCATCACTCTCTTGCGCCTCTGCATCATTCTCTTGAGCCTCTACATCCTTCTCATACGCCTCTACATCATTCTCTTGAGCCCCTGCATCACTCTTCAGCCTCTGCATCACTCTCTTTAGCCTCTGCATCTCTCTCTTCAGCCTCTGCATCACTCTCTTGATCCTCTGCATCCCTCTCTTTAGCCTCTGCATCATTCTCTTCAGCCTCTGCATCACTCCCTTAGGCCTCTACACATTCTCTTGAGCCTCTGCATCCCTCTCTTGAGCCTTTGCATCACTCTCTTAAGCCTCTGCATCCCTCTCTTGAGCCTCTGCATCCCTCTCTTGAGCCTCTGCATCCCTCGCTTGAGCCTGTTCATCCCTCTCTTGAGCCTCTGCATCCCTCTGTTGAGCATCTGCACCACTTTTTTAAGCCTCTGCATCACTCTCGTAAGCATCTGCATCACTCTCTTATGCCTCTGCATCACTCTCGTAAACCTCTGAATCACTCTCATGAGCCTCTCTATCACTCTCTTAAGCCCCTGCATCCCTCTATTGAGCCTCTGCATCACTCTCTTGAGCCTCTGCATCACCCTCTTAAGCCTCTTCATCCCTCTTTTTGAGGCCCTGCATCACTTTCTTAAGCCTCTGCATCCCATTCTTGAGCCTCTGAATCTCTCCCTTGAACTCCTCTATCCCTCCCATGAGCCTCTGCATCCCTCTCTTGAGCCTCTGCATCACTCTCTTCAGCCTCTTCATCCCTCTCTTGAGCCTCTACAACACTCTCTTCAGCCTCTGCATAACTCTCTTAAGCCTCTGAATCCCTCTCTCGAGTCCTCTGCATAACTCTCTCGAGCCACTGCATCACTCTCTTGATTCTCTGCATCACTCTCGTAAGCCTCTGAATCACTCTCTTGAGCCTCTGCATCATTCTCTTAAGCCTCTGCATCCCTCTCTTGCGCCTCTGCATCATTCTCTTGAGCCTCTACATCCTTCTCATACGCCTCTACATCATTCTCTTGAGCCCCTGCATCACTCATCAGCCTCTGCATCACTCTCTTTAGCCTCTGCATCTCTCTCTTCAGCCTCTGCATCACTCTCTTGATCCTCTGCATCCCTCTCTTTAGCCTCTGCATCATTCTCTTCAGCCTCTGCATCACTCCCTTAGGCCTCTACATCATTCTCTTGAGCCTCTGCATCCCTCTCTTGAGCCTTTGCATCACTCTCTTAAGCCTCTGCATCCCTCTCTTGAGCCTCTGCATCCCTCTCTTGAGCCTCTGCATCCCTCGCTTGAGCCTGTTCATCCCTCTCTTGAGCCTCTGCATCCCTCTGTTGAGCATCTGCACCACTCTTTTAAGCCTCTGCATCACTCTCGTAAGCATCTGCATCACTCTCTTATGCCTCTGCATCACTCTCGTAAACCTCTGAATCACTCTCATGAGCCTCTCTATCACTCTCTTGAGCCCCTGCATCCCTCTATTGAGCCTCTGCATCACTCTCTTGAGCCTCTGCATCACCCTCTTAAGCCTCTGCATCCCTCTTTTTGAGGCCCTGCATCACTTTCTTAAGCCTCTGCATCCCATTCTTGAGCCTCTGAATCTCTCCCTTGAACTCCTCTATCCCTCCCATGAGCCTCTGCATCCCTCTCTTGAGCCTCTGCATCACTCTCTTCAGCCTCTTCATCCCTCTCTTGAGCCTCTGCAACACTCTCTTCAGCCTCTGCATAACTCTCTTAAGCCTCTGAATCCCTCTCTCGAGTCCTCTGCATAACTCTCTCGAGCCATTGCATCACTCTCTTGATTCTCTGCATCACTCTCGTAAGCCTCTGAATCACTCTCTTGAGCCTCTGCATCACTCTCTTAAGCCTCTGCATCCCTCTCTAGATTCTCTGCATCACTCACTTGAGCTTCTGCTTCCCTCTCCTGGGCCTCTGCATCACTCTTCTGAGCCTCTGAATCATACTCTTGAACCTCTGCATCCTCCTCTTAAGCCTCTACATCATTTTCCTGAGCCTCTGCATCACTCTCTTGAGCCTCTGCATCACTCTCTTAAGCCTCTGCCTTTCTCTCTTGAGCCTCTGCATCACTCTCTTGAGCCTCTGCATCCCTCTCTGGAGCCTCAGCATACCTCTCTTCAGCCTTTTGCAGCACTCTCTTGAGCCTCTGCATCATTTTCTTGAGCCTCAGTATTCCTCTCTTAAGCCTCTGCATTACTCTCTTGAGCCTCTGCATCCCTCTAATAAGCCTCTGCATCACTCTCATGATCCTCTGCACCCCTCTCTTGAGCCTCTGCATCACTCTCTTGAGTCTCTGCATCACTCCCTTGAGCCTCTGCATCACTCGCTTGAGCCTCTGCATCACTCTCTTAAACCCCTGCATCACTCTCTTGAGCCTCTGCATCACTCTCTTCAGCCTCTGCATCACTCTTTTGACCCTCTGCATCACTCTCTTGAACCTCTGCTTCACTCTCTTGAGCCTTTGCATTACTCTCTTGAGCCTCTGCATCCCTCTCTTAAGCCTCTGCAACACTCTCTTCAGCCTGTGCATCACTCTCTTAAGCCTCTGCATCCCTCTCTTGAGCCTCTGCATCCTTCTCTTAAGCCTCTGCAACACTCTCTTCAGCCTCTGCATCACTCTCTTGAGCCTTTCCATCACTCTCTAATTGAGCCTCTGCATCCCTCTCTTAAGCCTATGCAACACTCTCTTCAGCCTCTGCATCACTCTCTTGAGCCTCTAGATCATTCTCTTGAACCCCTGCATCACTCTCTTGAGCCTCTGCATCACTCTCTTTAGCCTCTGCATCTCTCTCTTCAGCCTCTGCATCACTCTCTTGACCCTCTGCATCACTCTCTTGAACCTCTGCTTCACTCTCTTGAGCCTTTGCATCACTCTCTTGAGCCTTTGCATCCCTCTCTTAAGCCTCTGCAACACTCTCTTCAGCCTCTGCATCACTCTCTTAAGCCTCTGCATCCCTCTCTTGAGCCTCTGCATCCCTCTCTTAAGCCTCTGCATCCCTCTCTTGAGCCTCTGCAACACTCTCTTGAGCATTTGCATCACTCTCTTGAGCCTCTGCATCCCTCTCCTAAGCCTCTGCAACACTCTCTTCAGCCTCTGCATCACTCTCTTAAGCTTCTGCATCCCTCTCTTGAGTCTCTGCATCCCTCTCTTAAGCCTCTGCATCACTCTCTTGAGCCTTCGCATCACTCTCTTGAGCCTCTGCATCCCTCTCTTAAGCCTCTGCAACACTCTCTTCAGCCTCTGCATCACTCTCTTGAGCCTTTGCATCACTCTCCTGAGCCTGTGCATCACTCTCTTAAGCCTCTGCAACACTAACTCCGCCTCTGCATCACTCTCTTAAGCCTCTGCATCCCTTTTTTGAGCCTTTGCATCACTTTCTTAAGCCTTTGCATCCCTTTCTTGAGCCTCTGCATCACTCTCTTGAACTCCTGCATCCCTCTCATGAGCCTCTGCATCCCTCTCCTGAGCCTTTGCATCACTCTCTTAAGCCTCTGCATCCCTCTCTTGAGCCTCTGCGTCACTCTCAAGAGCCTCTGCATCCCTCTCTTGTTCCTCTGCATCCCTCACTTGAGCGTCTGCATCCCTAACTTGAGCCCCTGCATCCCTCTCTTGAGCCTCTGCATCCCTCGCTTGAGCCTCTGCATCCCTCTCTTAAGCCTTTGCATCAATCTCTTAAGCCTCTGCATCAGTCTTGTAAGCCTCTGAATCACTCTCTTGAGCCTCTGCATCACCTTCTTAAGCCTCTGCATTACTCTCTTGAGCCTCTGCATCCCTCTCCTAAGCCTCTGCCTCATTCTCTTAAGCCTCTACATCACTCTCTTGAGCCTCTGCATCCCTCTCTTGAGCATCTGCATCACTCACTTCAGCCTCTTCATCCCTCTCTTGAGCCTCTGCAACACTCTATTCAGCCTCTGCATCACTCTCTTAAGCCTCTGAATCCCCCTCTTTAGGCCTCTGCATAACTCTCTCGAGCCTCTGCATCACTCTCTTGAGCCTCTGCATCCCTCTCTTGCGCCTCTGCATCATTCTCTTGAGCCTCTACATCCTTCTCATACGCCTCTACATCATTCTCTTGAGCCCCTGCATCACTCATCAGCCTCTGCATCACTCTCTTTAGCCTCTGCATCTCTCTCTTCAGCCTCTGCATCACTCTCTTGATCCTCTGCATCCCTCTCTTCAGCCTCTGCATCATTCTCTTCAGCCTCTGCATCACTCCCTTAGGCCTCTACATCATTCTCTTGAGCCTCTGCATCCCTCTCTTGAGCCTTTGCATCACTCTCTTAAGCCTCTGCATCCCTCTCTTGAGCCTCTGCATCCCTCTCTTGAGCCTCTGCATCCCTCGCTTGAGCCTGTTCATCCCTCTCTTGAGCCTCTGCATCCCTCTGTTGAGCATCTGCACCACTCTTTTAAGCCTCTGCATCACTCTCGTAAGCATCTGCATCACTCTCTTATGCCTCTGCATCACTCTCGTAAACCTCTGAATCACTCTCATGAGCCTCTCTATCACTCTCTTGAGCCCCTGCATCCCTCTATTGAGCCTCTGCATCACTCTCTTGAGCCTCTGCATCACCCTCGTAAGCCTCTGCATCCCTCTTTTTGAGGCTCTGCATCACTTTCTTAAGCCTCTGCATCCCATTCTTGAGCCTCTGAATCTCTCTCTTGAATTCCTCTATCCCTCCCATGAGCCTCTGCATCCCTCTCTTGAGCCTCTGCATCACTCTCTTCAGCCTCTTCATCCCACTCTTGAGCCTCTGCAACACTCTCTTCAGCCTCTGCATAACTCTCTTAAGCCTCTGAATCCCGCTCTCGAGGCCTCTGCATAACTCTCTCGAGCCTCTGCATCACTCTCTTGATTCTCTGCATCACTCTCGTAAGCCTCTGAATCACTCTCTTGAGCCTCTGCATCACTCTCTTAAGCCTCTGCATCCCTCTCTAGATTCTCTGCATCACTCACTTGAGCCTCTGCTTCCCTCTCCTGATCCTCTACATCACTCTCTTGATAGTCTGCATCACTCTCTTGAGCTTCTGCATCACTCTCCTGAGCCTCTCTATCACTCTCTGGAGCCTCTGCATCACTCTCTTGAGCCTCTGCGTCACTCTCTTAAGCCTCTGCATCACTCTCTTGATTCTCTGCATCACTCTTTTGAGCCTCTGCATCATACTCTTGAGCCTCTGCATCCCTCTCTTAAGCCTCTACATCATTTTCCTGAACCTCTGCATCACTCGCTTGAGCCTCTGCATCACTCTCTTAAGCCTCTGCATCCCTCTCTTGATTATCTGCATCACTCTCTTGAGCCTCTGTATCATTCTCTTGAGCCTCTACATCCTTCTCTTAAGCCTCTATATCATTCTCTTAAAACCCCTGCATCACTCTCTTGAGCCTCTGCATCACTCTCTTTAGCCTCTGCATCTCTCTCTTCAGTCTCTGCATCACTCTCTTGACCCTCTGCATCACTCTCTTGAACCTCTGCTTCACTCTCTTGAGCCTTTGCATCACTCTCTTGAGCCTCTACATCCCTCTCTTAAGCCTCTGCAACACTCTCTTCAGCCTCTGCATCACTCTCTTAAGCCTCTGCATCCCTCTCTTGAGCCTCTGCATCCCTCTCTTAAGCCTCTGCAACACCCTCTTCAGCCTCTGCATCACTCTCTTGAGCCTTTGCATCACTCTCTTGAGCCTCTGCATCCCTCTCTTAAGCCTATGCAACACTCTCTTCAGCCTCTGCATCACTCTCTTGATTCTCTACATCATTCTCTTGAACCCCTGCATCACTCTCTTGAGCCTCTGCATCCCTCTCTTAAGCCTCTACATAATTTTCCTGAACCTCTGCTCACTCTCTTAATTGAGCCTCTGCATCACTCTCTTAAGCCTCTGCCTTTCTCTCTTGAGCCTCTGCATCACTCTTTTGAGCCTCTGCATCCCTCTCTGGTGCCTCAGCATCCCTTTCTTGAGCCTTTTGCAGCACTCTCTTGAGCCTCTGCATCATTCTCTTGAGCCTCAGTATTTCTCTCTTAAGCCTCTGTATCCCTCTAATAAGCCTCTGCATCACTCTCATGAGCGTCTGCGCCCCTCTCTTGAGCATCTGCATCACTCTCTTGAGTCTCTGCATCACTCCCTTGAGCCTCTGCATCACTCGCTTGAGCCTCTGCATCACTCTCTTAAGCCTCTGCGTCCCTCTCTTGATTATCTGCATCACTCTCTTGAGCCTCTGCATCATTCTCTTGAGCCTCTACATCCTTCTCTTAAGCCTCTATATCATTCTCTTAAACCCCTGCATCACACTCTTGAGCCTCTGCATCACTCTCTTTAGCCTCTGCATCTCTCTCTTCAGCCTCTGCATCACTCTCTTGACCCTCTGCATCACTCTCTTGAACCTCTGCTTCACTCTCTTGAGCCTTTGCATCACTCTCTTGAGCCTCTGCATCCCTCTCTTAAGCCTCTGCAACACTCTCTTCAGCCTCTGCATCACTCTCTTAAGCCTCTGCATCCCTCTCTTGAGCCTCTGCATCCCTCTCTTAAGCCTCTGCAACACCCTTTTCAGCCTCTGCATCACTCTCTTGAGCCTTTGCATCACTCTCTTGAGCCTCTGCATCCCTCTCTTAAGCCTATGCAACACTCTCTTCAGCCTCTGCATCACTCTCTTGATCCTCTACATCATTCTCTTGAACCCCTGCATCACTCTCTTGAGCCTCTGTATCACTCTCTTTAGCCTCTGCATCTCTCTCTTCAGCCTCTGAATCACTCTCTTGATCCTCTGCATCACTCTCTTGAAGGTCTGTTTCACTCTCTTGAGCCTTTGCATCACTCGCTTGAGCCTCTGCATCACTGTATCAAGCCACTGCATCCCTCTCTTGAGCCTCTGCAACACTCTGTTCAGCCTCTGCATCACTCTCTTCAGCCTCTGCATCACTCTCTTGAGCATTTGCATCACTCTCTTGAGCCTCTGCATCCCTCTCCTAAGCCTCTGCAACACTCTCTTCAGCCTCTGCATCACTCTCTTAAGCCTCTGCATCCCTCTCTTGAGCCTCTGCATCCCTCTCTTAAGCCTCTGCATCACTCTCTTGAGCCTTTGCATCACTCTCTTGAGCCTCTGCATCCCTCTCTTAAGCCTCTGCATCACTCTCTTGAGCCTGTGCATCACTCTCTTAAGCCTCTGCAACACTCTCTTCAGCCTCTGCATCACTCTCTTAAGCCTCTGCATCCCTTTTTTGAGCCTTTGCATCACTTTCTTAAGCCTTTGCATCCCTTTCTTGAGCGTCTGCATCACTCTCTTGAACTCCTGCATGCCTCACATGAGCCTCTGCATCCCCCTCCTGAGCCTTTGCATCACTCTCTTAAGCCTCTGCATCCCTCTCTTGAGCCTCTGGGTCACTCTCAAGAGCCTCTGCATCCCTCTCTTGTGCCTCTGCATCCCTCACTTGAGCGTCTGCATCCCTCACTTGAGCCCCTGCATTTCTCTTTTGAGCCTCTGCATCCCTCGCTTGAGCCTTTGCATCCCTCTCTTAAGCCTTTGCATCACTCTCTTAAGCCTCTGCATCAGTCTCGTAAGCCTCTGAATCACTCTCTTGAGCCTCTGCATCACCCTCTTAAGCTTCTGCATAACTTTCTTGAGCCTTTGCATCCCTCCTAAGCCTATGCCTCACTCTCTTAAGCCTCTGCATCACTCTCTTGAGCCTCTGCATCCCTCTCTTGAGCCTCTGCATCACTCACTTCAGCCTCTTCATCCCTCTCTTGAGCCTCTGCAACACTCTATTCAGCCTCTGCATCACTCGCTTAAGCCTCTGAATCCCCCTCTTTAGGCCTCTGCATAACTCTCTCGAGCCTCTGCATCACTCTCTTGAGCCCCTGCATCGCTCTCTTAAACCTTTGTATCCCTCTCTTGATCCTCTGCATCACTCTCTTGAGCCTCTGCATCATTCTCTTGAGCCTCTACATCCTTCTCATACGCCTCTATATCATTCTCTTGAGCCCCTGCATCACTCTTGAGCCTCTGCATCACTCTCTTTAGCCTCTGCATCTCTCTCTTCAGCCTCTGCATCACTCTCTTGATCCCCTGCATCACTCTCTTCAGCCTCTGCATCATTATCTTGAGCCTCTGCTTCCCTCTCTTAGGCCTCTACATCATTCTCTTGAGCCTCTGCATCTTTCTCTTGAGCCTGTTCATCACTCTCTTAAGCCTCTGCATCCCTCTCTTGAGCCTCTACATCCCTCTCTTGAGCCTCTGCATCCCTCTCTTGAGCCTGTTCATCCCTCTCTTGAGCCTCTGCATCCCTCTGTTAAACCTATCCACCACTCTCTTAAGCCTCTGCATCACTCTCGTAAGCCTCTGCATCACTCTCTTAAGCCTCTGCATCACTCTCGTAAACCTCTGAATCACTCTCATGAGACTCTCTATCACTCTCTTGAGCCCCTGCATCCCTCTATTGAGCCTCTGCATCCCTCTTTTTGAGCCTCTGCATCACTTTCTTAAGCTTCTGCATCCCTTTCTTGAGCCTCTGAATCTCTCTCTTGAACTCCTCCATCCCTCTCATGAGCCTCTGCATCCCTCTCCTGAGCCTCTGCATCACTCTCTTCAGCCTCTTCATCCCTCTCTTCAGCCTCTGCAACACTCTCTTCTGCCTCTGTATCACTCTCTTAAGCCTCTGAATCCCGCTCTCGAGGCCTCTGCATAACTCTCTCGAGCCACTGCATCACTCTCCTGATTCTCTGCATCACTCTCGTAAGCCTCTGAATCACTCTCTTGAGCCTCTGCATCACTCTCTTAAGCCTCTGCATCCCTCTCTAGATTCTCTGCATCACTCACTTGAGCCTCTGCTTCCCTCTCCTGGTCCTCTGCATCACTCTTTGAGCCTCTGCATCATGCTCTTGAGCCTCTGCATCCCTCTCTTAAGCCTCTACATCATTTTCTTGAGCCTCTGCATCACTCTCTTGAGCCTCTGCATCACTCTCTTAAGCCTCTGCCTTTCTCTCTTGAGCCTCTGCATCCCTCTCTGGAGCCTCAGCATCCCTCTCTTGAGCCTTTTGCAGCACTCTCTTGAGCCTCTGCAACCTTCTCTTGAGCCTCAGTATTCCTCTCTTAAGCCTCTGCATTACTCTCTTGAGCCTCTACATCCCTCTAATAAGCCTCTGCATCACTCTCATGAGCCTCTGCACCCCTCTCTTGAGCCTCTGCATCACTCTCTTGAGTCTCTGCATCACTCCCTTGAGCATCTGCATCACTCACTTGAGCCTCTGCATCACTCTCTTAAACCTCTGCATTCCTCTCTTGATCCTCTGCATCACTCTTTTGAGCCTCTTCATCATTCTCTTGAGCCTTCTCATCCTTCTCTTAAGCCTCTATATCATTCTCTTAGTCCCCTGCATCACTCTCTTGAGCCTCTGCATCACTCTCTTTAGCCTCTGCATCTCTCTCTTCAGCCTCTGCATCACTCTCTTGACCCTCTGCATCACTCTCTTGAACCTCTGCTTCACTCTCTTGAGCCTTTGCATCACTCTCTTGAGCCTCTGCATCCCTCTCTTAAGCCTCTGCAACACTCTCTTCAGCCTCTGCATCACTCTCTTAAGCCTCTGCATCCCTCTCTTGAGACTCTGCATCCCTCTCTTAAGCCTCTGCAACACTCTCTTCAGCCTCTGCATCACTCTCTTGAGCCTTTGCATCACTCTCTTGAGCCTCTGCATCTCTCTCTTAATCCTATGCAACACTCTCTTCAGCCTCTGCATCACTCTCTTGATCCTCTACATCATTCTCTTGAACCCCTGCATCACTCTCTTGAGCCTCTGCATCACTCTCTTTAGCGTCTGCATCTCTCTCTTCAGCCTCTGCATCACTCTCTTGATCCTCTGCATCACTCTCTTGAAGGTCTGCTTCACTCTCTTGAGCCTTTACATCACTCTCGTGAGCCTCTGCATCACTCTCTTAAGCCTCTGCATCCCTCTCTTGAGCCTCTGCGTCCCTCTCTTAAGCCTCTGCATCCCTCTCTTGAGCCTCTGCAACACTCTGTTCAGCCTCTGCATTACTCTCTTCAGCCTCTGCATCACTCTCTTGAGCATTTGCATCACTCTCTTGAGCCTCTGCATCCCTCTCCTAAGCCTCTGCAACACTCTCTTCAGCCTCTGCATCACTCTCTTAAGCCTCTGCAACCCTCTCTTTAGCCTCTGCATCCCTCTCTTAAGCCTCTGCATCACTCTCTTGAGCCTATGCATCACTCTCTTGAGCCTCTGCATCCCTCTCTTAAGCCTCTGCATCACTCTCTTCAGCCTCTCATCACTCTCTGCATCACTCTCTTGAGCCTTTGCATCACTCTCTTGAGCCTGTGCATCACTCTCTTAAGCCTCTGCAACACTCTCTTCAGCCTTTTGCATCACTCTCTTAAGCCTTTGCATCCCTTTTTTGAGCCTTGCATCACTTTCATAAGCCTTTGCATCCCTTTCATGAGCCTCTGCATCCCTCTCCTAAGCCTCTGCAACACTCTCTTCAGCCTCTGCATCACTCTCTTAAGCCTCTGCATCCCTCTCTTGAGCCTCTGCATCCCTCTCTTAAGCCTCTGCATCACTCTCTTGAGCCTTTGCATCACTCTCTTGAGCCTCTGCATCCCTCTCTTAAGCCTCTGCATCAGTCTCGTAATCCTCTGCATTACTCTCTTGAGCCTCTGCATCACCCTCTTAAGCCTCTGCATTACTCTCTTGAGCCTCTGCATCCCTCTCCTAAGCCTCTGCCTCACTCTCTTAAGTCTCTGCATCACTCTCTTGATCCTCTGCATCACTCTCTTGAGCTTCTGCATCATTCTCATATGCCTCTGCATCCCTCTCTTAGGCCTCTACATCATTCTCTTGAGCCTTTGCATCCTTCTCTTGAGCCTTTGCATAACTCTCTTAAGCCTCTGCATCCCTCTCTTGAGCCTCTGCATCCCTCTCTTGAGCCCCTGCATCCCTCTTCTGAGCCTGTTCATCCCTCTCTTGAGCCTCTGCATCCCTCTGTTGAGCCTCTGCACCACTCTCTTAATCCTCTGCATCACTCTCGTAAGCCTCTGCATCACTCTCTTAAGCCTCTGCATCACTCTCGTAAACCTCTGAATCACTCTTATGAGCTTCTCTATCACTCTCTTGAGCCCCTGCATCCCTCTATTGAGCCTCTGCATCACCCTCTTAAGCCTCTGCATCCCTCTTTTTGAGCCTCTGCATCACTTTCTTAAGCCTCTGCATCCCTTTCTCTGAAGCCTCTGAATCTCTCGCTTGAACTCCTCCATCCCTCTCATGAGCCATTGCATCCTTCGGTTGAGCCTTTGCATCACTCGCTTAAGCCTCAACATCCCTCTCTTGAGCCTCTGCATCACTCTGAAGAGCTTTTTGCATCCCTCTCTTGTGCCTCTGCATCCCTCACTTGAGCCTCTGCATCCCTCTCTTGAGCCCTGCATCCCTCTCTTAAGCCTCTGCATCCCTCTCTTGAGCCTCTGCATCCATCTCTTCAGCCTCTGCATCACGCTCTTGGGCCGAGGCTCAAGAGAGTGATGCCGAGACTTAAGAGAGTGATGCAAAGTCTCAAGAGTGTGGTGCAGAGGCTTACGAGAGTGATGCAGAGGCTCAAAAGACGGATGTAGAGGCTCAAGAGAGTGATGCAGAGGCTCAAGAGAGTGATGCAGAGGCTCAAGAGAGGGATTCAGAGGCTCTAGAGATGGATGCAGAGGCTTAAAAGAGTGATGCAGAGGCTCAAGAGAGTGATGCAGAGGCTTAAGAGAGGGATGCCGAGGCTCAGGGGAGTGATGCAGAGGCTCAGGACACGGATGTAGAGGCTCAAGAGAGTGATGCAGAGGCTAAAGAGAGTGATGCAAAGGCCAAGGAGAATGATGCAGAGGCTCAAACGAGGGATGCAGAGGCTGAAGAGAGTGATGCAGAGGCTCAAGAGAGGGATGCCGAGGCTCAAGAGAGTAATTCAAAGGCTTACGAGAGTGATGCAGAGGCCTAAGAGAGTGATGCAGAGGCTTAAGAGAGGGATGCAGGGGCTCAAGAGAGGGATGCAGAGGCTGAAGTGAGAGATGCAGAGGCTTATAAAAGTGATGCAGAGGCTCAAAATAGAGATGCAGAGACTTAAAAGGGTGATGCAGAGGCTCAAGAGAGTGATGCAGAGGCTCAAGAGAGGGATGCAGAGGCTGAAGAGAGTGATGCAGAGGCTCAAGAGACTGATGCAGAGGATGAAGAGAGGGATGCAGAGGCTCAAGAGAGTGATGCAGAGGCTCAAGAGAATAATGCAGAGGATGAAGAGAGGGATGCAGAGGCTCAAGAGAATGATGCAGAGGCTCAAGAGAGTGATGCAGAGGATGAATCACTTTCTTATCACTTCGATCACTTTCTTAAGCCTCTGCATCACTCTCTTAAGCCTTTGCATCACTCTCGCAAGACTCTGAATCACTCTCTTGAGCCTCTGCATCGCTCTCTTGAGCCTCTGCACCACTCCCAAGAGCCTCTTCATCCCTCTCTTGAACCTCTTTATCCCTCACTTGAGCCTCTGCATCCCTCTCTTCAGCCTCTGCATCACTCTCTTGAACTCCTGCATCCCTCACATGAGCCTTTGCATCCCTCACTTGAGCCTTTGCATCACTCTCTTAAGCCTCTGCATTCCTCTCTTGAACCTCTGCGTCACTCTCAAGAGCCTCTGCATCCCTCTCTTGTGCCTCTGCTTCCCTGACCTGAGCCTCTGCATCCCTCTCTTGAGCCTCTGCATCCCTCTCTTGAGCCTCTGCATCCCTCTCTTAAGCCTCTGCATCCCTCTCTTATGCATCTGCAACACTCTCTTCAGCCTCTGCATCACTATCTTAAGCCTCTGCATCCCTCTCTTGAACCTCTGCATCCCTCTCTTAAGCCTCTGCAACACTCTCTTCAGCCTCAGCATCACTCTCTTCAGCCTCTGCATCCCTTTTTTGAGCCTCTGCATCACTTTCTTAAGATTTTGCATCCCTTTCTTGAGCCTTTGCATCACTCTCTTGAACTTCTGCATCCCTCTCATGAGCCTCTGCATCCCTCTCCTGAGCCTTTGCATCACTCTCTTAAGCCTCTGCATCCCTCTCCTGAGCCTCTGCGTCACTCTCAAGAGCCTCTGCCTCCCTCTCTTGTGCCTCTGCATCCCTCACTTGAGTCCCTGCATCCCTCTCTTGAGCCTCTGTATCCCTCGCATGAGCCTCTGCATCCCACTCTTGAGCATTTGCATCACTCTCTTGAGCCTCTGCATCCCTCTCCTAAGCCTCTGCAACACTCTCTTCAGCCTCTGCATCACTCTCTTAAGCCTCTGCATCCCTCTCTTGAGCCTCTGCATCCCTCTCTTAAGCCTCTGCATCACTCTCTTGAGCCTTTGCATCACTCTCTTGAGCCTCTGCATCCCTCTCTTAAGCCTCTGCAACACTCTCTTCAGCCTCTGCATCACTCTCTTGAGCCTTTGCATCACTCTCTTGAGCCTGTGCATCACTCTCGTAAGCCTCTGCAACACTCTCTTCAGCCTCTGCATCACTCTCTTAAGCCTCTGCATCCCTATTTTGAGCCTTTGCATCACTTTCATAAGCCTTTGCATCCCTTTCTTGAGCCTCTGCATCACTCTCTTGAACTCCTGCATCCCTCTCATGAGCCTCTGCATCCCTCTCCTGAGCCTTTGCATCACTCTCTTAAGCCTCTGCATCCCTCTCTTGAGCTTCTGCGTCACTCTCAAGAGCCTCTGCATCCCTCTCTTGTGCCTCTGCATCCCTCACATGAGCGTCTGCATCCCTCACTTGAGCCCCTGCATCCCTCTCTTGAGCCTCTGCATCCCTCGCTTGAGCCTCTGCATCCCTCTCTTAAGCCTTTGCATCACTCTCTTAAGCCTCTGCATCAGTCTCGTAATCCTCTGAATCACTCTCTTGAGCCTCTGAATCACCCTCTTAAGCCTCTGCATTACTCTCTTGAGCCTCTGCATCCCTCTCCTAAGCCTCTACCTCACTCTCTTAAGCCTCTGCATCACTCTCTTGATCCTCTGCATCACTCTCTTCAGCTTCTGCATCATTCTCTTGAGTCTCTGCATCCCTCTCTTAGGCCTCTACATCATTCTCTTGAGCCTCTACATCCCTCTCTTGAGCCTTTGCATCACTCTCTTAAGCCTCTGCATCCCTCTCTTGAGCCTCTGCATCCCTCTCTTGAGCCCCTGCATCCCTCTCTTGAGCCTGTTCATCCCTCTCTTGAGCCTCTGCATCCCTTTGTTGAGCCTCTGCACCACTCTCTTAATCCTCTGCATCACTCTCGTAAGCCTCTGCATCACTCTCTTAAGCCTCTGCATCACTCTCGTAAACCTCTGAATCACTCTCATGAGCCTCTCTATCACTCTCTTGAGCCCCTGCATCCCTCTATTGAGCCTCTGCATCACGCTCTTAAGCCTCTGCATCCCTCTTTTTGATCCTCTGCATCACATTCTTAATCCTCTGCATCCCTTTCTCTAGCCTCTGAATCTCTCGCTTGAACTCCTCCATCCCTCTCATGAGCCATTGCATCCTTCGCTTGAGCCTTTGCATCACTCGCTTAAGCCTCAACATCCCTCTCTTGAGCCTCTGCATCACTCTCAAGAGCCTTTTGCATCCCTCTCTTGTGCCTCTGCATCCCTCACTTGAGCCTCTGCATCCCTCTCTTGAGCCCTGCATCCCTCTCTTGAGCCTCTGCATCCATCTCTTAAGCCTCTGCATCACTCTCTTGAGCCGAGGCTCAAGAGAGTGATGCCGAGATTTAAGAGAGTGATGCAAAGTCTCATGAGTGTGGTGCAGAGGCTTACGAGAGCGATACAGAGGCTCAAGAGACGGATGTAGAGGCTCAAGAGAGTGATGCAGAAGCTTAAAAGAGTGATGCAGAGGCTTAAGAGAGTGATGCAGAGGCTCAAGAGAGTGACCCAGAGGCTCAAGAGAGGGATTCAGAGGCTCAGGAGATAGATGCAGAGGCTTAAGAGAGTGATGCAGAGGCTCAAGAGAGTGATGCAGAGGCTTAAGAGAGGGATGCCGAGGCTCAGGGGAGTGATGCAGAGGCTCAGGACACGGATGTAGAGGCTAAAGAGAGTGATGCAGAGGCTAAAGAGAGTGATGCAGAGGCCTAGGAGAATGAAGCAGAGGCTCAAACGAGGGATGCAGAGGCTGAAGAGAGTGATGCAGATGCTCAAGAGAGGGATGCCGAGGCTCAAGAGAGTAATTCAAAGGCTTACGAGAGTGATGCAGAGGTTTAGGAGAGTGATGCAGAGGCTTAAGAGAGGGATGTAGGGGCTCAAGAGAGGGATGCAGAGGCTGAAGTGAGAGATGCAGAGACTTATAAAAGTGATGCAGAGGCTCAAAATAGGGATGCAGAGACTTAAGAGCGTGATGCAGAGGCTCAAGAGAGTGATGCAGAGGCTCAAGAGAGGGATGCAGAGGCTGAAGAGAGTGATGCAGAGGCTGAAGAGACTGATGCAGAGGATGAAGAGAGGGATGCAGAGGCGCAAGAGAGTGATGCAGAGGATCAAGAGAGTGATGCAGAGGCTCAAGAGAATGATGCAGAGGCTCAAGAGAGGGATGCAGAGGCTCAAGAGAGTGATGCATAGGCTTAAGAGAGTAATGCAGAGGCTCAGGGGAGTGATGCAGAGGATGAAGAGAGGGATGCAGAGGCTCAAGTGAGTGATGCAGAGGATGAATCACTTTCTTATCACTTCGATCACTTTCTTAAGCCTCTGCATCACTCTTTTAAGCCTTTGCAGCACTCTCGTAAGACTCTGAATCACTCTCTTGAGCCTCTGCATCCCTCTCTTGAGCCTCTGCACCACTCCCAAGAGCCTCTGCATCCCTCTCTTGTGCCTCTTCATCCCTCACTTGAGCCTCTGCATCCCTCTCTTGAGCCTCTGCATCACTCTCTTGAACTCCTGCATCCCTCTCATGAGCCTTTGCATCCCTCACTTGAGCCTTTGCATCACTCTCTTAAGCCTCTGCATTCCTCTCTTGAACCTCTGCGTCACTCGCAAGAGCCTCTGCATCCCTCTCTTGTGCCTCTGCTTCCCTCACCTGAGCCTCTGCATCCCTCTCTTGAGCCTCTGCATCCCTCTCTTAAGCCTCTGCATCACTCTCTTAAGCCTCTGCATCACTCTCGTAAGCCTCTAAATCACTCTGTTGAGCCTCTGCTTCACTCTCTTGAGCCTCTACATCACTCTCTTGAGCCTCTGCATCCCTCTCTTAAGCCTCTGCATCATTCTCTTCCGCCACTGCATCCCTCTCTTAAGCCTCTGCATCATTCTCTTCAGCCTCTGCATTCCTCTCTTAAGCCTCTGCATCACCCTCTTGATCCTCTGCATCCCTTTCTTAAGCCTCTACATCATTCTCTTGTGCCTCTGCAACACTCTCTTGAACCTCTGCATCACTCTCTTAAGCCTCTGCATCTCTCTCTTCAGCCTCTGCATCCCTCTCTTCAGCCTCTGCATCACTCTCTTGACCCTCTACATCCCTCTCTTGAACCTCTGCATCCCTCTCTTATGCCTCTGCATCACTCTCTTGAGCCTTTGCATCACTCTCTTGAGCCTCTGCATCCCTCTCTTAAGCCTCTACATCCCTCTCTTGAGCCTCTGCATCCCTCTCATATGCATCTGCAACACTCTCTTCAGCCTCTGCATCATTATCTTAAGCCTCTGCATCCCTCTCTTGAGCCTCTGCATCCCTCTCTTAAGCCTCTGCAACACTCTCTTCAGCCTCTGCATCACTCTCTTGAGCCTCTGCATCCCTTTTTTGAGCCTCTGCATCACTTTCTTAAGATTTTGCAGCCCTTTCTTGAGCCTTTGCATCACTCTCTTGAACTCCTGCATCCCTCTCATGAGCCTCTGCGTCACTCTCAAGAGCCTCTGCCTCCCTCTCTTGTGCCTCTGCATCCCTCACTTGAGCCCCTGCATCCCTCTCTTGAGCCTCTGCATCCCTCGCTTGAGCCTCTGCATCCCTCTCTTAAGCCTCTGCATCACTCTCTTAAGCCTATGCATCACTCTTGTAAGCTTCTGAATCACTCTCTTGACCCTCTACATCCCTCTCTTGAACCTCTGCATCCCTCTCTTAAGCCTCTGCATCACTCTCTTGAGCCTTTGCATCCCTCTCTTGAGCCTCTGCATCCCTCTCTTAAGCCTCTGCATCACTCTCTTGAGCTTTTGCATCACTCTCTTGAGCCTCTGCATCCCTCTCTTAAGCCTCTGCAACACTCTCTTCAGCCTCTGCATCACTCTCTTGAGCCTTTGCATCACTCTCTTGAACCTGTGCATCACTCTCGTAAGCCTCTGCAACACTCTCTTCAGCCTCTCCATCACTCTCTTAAGCCTCTGCATCCCTATTTTGAGCCTTTGCATCACTTTCATAAGCCTTTGCATCCCTTTCTTGAGCCTCTGCATCACTCTCTTGAACTCCTGCATCCCTCTCATGAGCCTCTGCATCCCTCTCCTGAGCCTTTGCATCACTCTCTTAAGCCTCTGCATCCCTCTCTTGAGCTTCTGCGTCACTCTCAAGAGCCTCTGCATCCCTCTCTTGTGCCTCTGCATCCCTCACATGAGCGTCTGCATCCCTCACTTGAGCCCCTGCATCCCTCTCTTGAGCCTCTGCATCCCTCGCTTGAGCCTCTGCATTCCTCTCTTAAGCCTTTGCATCACTCTCTTAAGCCTCTGCATCAGTCTCGTAATCCTCTGAATCACTCTCTTGAGCCTCTGCATCACCCTCTTAAGCCTCTTCATTACTCTCTTGAGCCTCTGCATCCCTCTCCTAAGCCTCTACCTCACTCTCTTAAGCCTCTGCATCACTCTCTTGATCCTCTGCATCACTCTCTTCAGCTTCTGCATCATTCTCTTGAGTCTCTGCATCCCTCTCTTAGGCCTCTACATCATTCACTTTAGCCTCTACATCCCTCTCTTGAGCCTTTGCATCACTCTCTTAAGCCTCTGCATCCCTCTCTTGAGCCTCTGCATCCCTCTCTTGAGCCCCTGCATCCCTCTCTTGAGCCTGTTCATCCCTCTCTTGAGCCTCTGCATCCCTTTGTTGAGCCTCTGCACCACTCTCTTAATCCTCTGCATCACTCTCGTAAGCCTCTGCATCACTCTCTTAAGCCTCTGCATCACTCTCGTAAACCTCTGAATCACTCTCATGAGCTTCTCTATCACTCTCTTGAGCCCCTGCATCCCTCTATTGAGCCTCTGCATCACGCTCTTAAGCCTCTGCATCCCTCTTTTTGAGCCTCTGCATCACATTCTTAATCCTCTGCATCCCTTTCTCTAGCCTCTGAATCTCTCGCTTCATCTCCTCCATCCCTCTCATGAGCCATTGCATCCTTCGCTTGAGCCTTTGCATCACTCGCTTAAGCCTCAACATCCCTCTCTTGAGCCTCTGCATCACTCTCAAGAGCCTTTTGCATCCCTCTCTTGTGCCTCTGCATCCCTCACTTGAGCCTCTGCATCCCTCTCTTGAGCCCTGCATCCCTCTCTTGAGCCTCTGCATCCCTCTCTTGAGCCTCTGCATCCATCTCTTATGCCTCTGCATCACTCTCTTGAGCCGAGGCTCAAGAGAGTGAATGCCGAGACTTAAGAGAGTGATGCAAAGTCTCAAGAGTGTGGTGCAGAGGCTTACGAGAGTGATACAGAGGCTCAAGAGACGGATGTAGAGGCTCAAGAGAGTGACGCAGAAGCTTAAAAGAGTGATGCAGAGGCTTAGAGAGTGATGCAGAGGCTCAAGAGAGTGACCCAGAGGCTCAAGAGAGGGATTCAGAGGCTCAGGAGATGGATGCAGAGGCTTAAGAGAGTGATGCAGAGGGTCAAGAGAGTGATGCAGAGGCTTAAGAGAGGGATGCCGAGGCTCAGGGGAGTGATGCAGAGGCTCAGGACACGGATGTAGAGGCTCAAGAGAGTGATGCAGAGGCTAAAGAGAGTGATGCAGAGGCCTAGGAGAATGAAGCAGAGGCTCAAACGAGGGATGCAGAGGCTGAAGAGAGTGATGCAGAGGCTCAAGAGAGGGATGCCGAGGCTCAAGAGAGTAATTCAAAGGCTTACGAGAGTGATGCAGAGGTTTAGGAGAGTGATGCAGAGGCTTAAGAGAGGGATGTAGGGGCTCAAGAGAGGGATGCAGAGGCTGAAGTGAGAGATGCAGAGGCTTATAAAAGTGATGCAGAGGCTCAAAATAGGGATGCAGAGACTTAAGAGGGTGATGCAGAGGCTCAAGAGAGTGATGCAGAGGCTCAAGAGAGGGATGCAGAGGCTGAAGAGAGTGATGCAGAGGCTGAAGAGACTGATGCAGAGGATGAAGAGAGGGATGCAGAGGCACAAGAGAGTGATGCAGAGGATCAAGAGAGTGATGCAGAGGCTCAAGAGAATGATGCAGAGGCTCAAGAGAGGGATGCAGAGGCTCAAGAGAGTGATGCAGAGGCTTAAGAGAGTAATGCAGAGGCTCAGGGGAGTGATGCAGAGGACGAAGAGAGAGATGCAGAGGCTCAAGAGAGTGATGCAGAGGATGAATCACTTTCTTATCACTTCGATCACTTTCTTAAGCCTCTGCATCACTCTCTTAAGCCTTTGCATCACTCTCGTAAGACTCTGAATCACTCTCTTGAGCCTCTGCATCCCTCTCTTGAGCCTCTGCACCACTCCCAAGAGCCTCTGCATCCCTCTCTTGTGCCTCTTCATCCCTCACTTGAGCCTCTGCATCCCTCTCTTGAGCCTCTGCATCACTCTCTTGAACTCCTGCATCCCTCTCATGAGCCTTTGCATCCCTCACTTGAGCCTTTGCATCACTCTCTTCAGCCTCTGCATTCCTCTCTTGAACCTCTGCGTCACTCTCAAGAGCCTCTGCATCCCTCTCTTGTGCCTCTGCTTCCCTCACCTGAGCCTCTGCATCCCTCTCATGAGCCTCTGCATCCCTCTCTTAAGCCTCTGCATCACTCTCTTAAGCCTCTGCATCACTCTCGTAAGCCTCTAAATCACTCTGTTGAGCCTCTGCTTCACTCTCTTGAGCCTCTACATCACTCTCTTGAGCCTCTGCATCCCTCTCTTAAGCCTCAGCATCATTCTCTTCAGCCACTGCATCCCTCTCTTAAGCCTCTGCATCATTCTCTTCAGCCTCTGCATTCCTCTCTTAAGCCTCTGCATCACCCTCTTGATCCTCTGCATCCCTTTCTTAAGCCTCTACATCATTCTCTTGTGCCTCTGCATCACTCTCTTGAACCTCTGCATCACTCTCTTAAGCCTCTGCATCTCTCTCTTCAGCCTCTGCTTCCCTCTCTTGAGCCTCTGCATCACTCTCTTGACCCTCTACATCCCTCTCTTGAACCTCTGCATCCCTCTCTTAAGCCTCTGCATCACTCTCCTGAGCCTTTGCATCACTCTCTTGAGCCTCTGCATCCCTCTCTTAAGCCTCTACATCCCTCTCTTGAGCCTCTGCATCCCTCTCTTATGCATCTGCAACTCTCTCTTCAGCCTCTGCATCATTATTTTAAGCCTCTGCATCCCTCTCTTGAGCCTCTGCATCCCTCTCTTAAGCCTCTGCAACACTCTCTTCAGCCTCTGCATCACTCTCTTGAGCCTCTGCATCCCTTTTTTGA
The DNA here is from genome assembly GCF_040958095.1 of Procambarus clarkii. NCBI lineage: Eukaryota > Metazoa > Arthropoda > Malacostraca > Decapoda > Cambaridae > Procambarus > Procambarus clarkii. Next base: position 14,153,722 of record NC_091234.1, read on the forward strand.
GCCTCTGCATCACTTTCTTAAGATTTTGCAGCCCTTTCTTGAGCCTTTGCATCACTCTCTTGAACTCCTGCATCCCTCTCATGAGCCTCTGTATCCCTCTCCTGAGCCTTTGCATCACTCTCTTAAGCCTCTGTATCCCTCTCTTGAGCCTCTGCGTCACTCTCAAGAGCCTCTGCCTCCCTCTCTTGTGCCTCTGCATCCCTCACTTGAGCCCCTGCATCCCTCTCTTGAGCCTCTGCATCCCTCGCTTGAGCCTCTGCATCCCTCCCTTAAGCCTCTGCATCACTCTTGTAAGCCTCTGAATCACTCTCTTGACCCTCTGCATCCCTCTCTTGAACTCCTGCATCCCTCTCATGAGCCTCTGCATCCCTCTCTTGAGCCTTTGCATCACTCTCTTATGCCACTGCATCCCTCTCTTGAGCCTCTGCATCCATCTCTTAAGCCTCTGTATCACTCTCTTGAACCTCTGCATCACCCTCTTAAGCCTCTGCATCCCTCTTTTGAGCCTCTGCATCTCTCTCTTGAACTCCTCCATCCCTCTCATAAGCCTTTGCATCCTTCTCTTAAGCATTTGTATCACTCGCTTAAGCCTCTGCATCCCTCGTTTGAGCCTCTGCATCACTCTCAAGAGCCTCTGCATCCCTCTCTTGTGCCTCTGCATCCCTCACTTGAGCCTCTGCATCCCTCTCTTGAGCTCCTACATCCCTCTCTTGAGCCTCTGCATCCCTCTCTTGAAAATCTGCATCACTCTCTTAAGCCTTTGCATCACTCTCTTAAGCCTCTGCATCACTCTCGTAAGCCTCTGCATCACCCTCTTGGGCCTCTGCTTCCCTCTCTTGAGCCTCTGCATAACTCTCTTGAGCCCCTGCATCCCTCTCCCAAGCCTCTGCATCCCTCTCTTGTGTCTCTGCATCCCTCACTTGAGCCTCTGCATCCCTCTCTTGAGCCCCTACATCCCTCTCTTGAGCGTCTGCATCCCTCTCTTGAAAATCTGCATCACTCTCTTAAACCTCTGCATCCCTCTCTTGAGCCTCTGCATCCCTCTCTTGATCATCTGCATCAATCTCGTAAGCCTCTGCCTCACTCTCTTCAGCCTCTGCATAACTCTCTTGAGCCTCTGCATCACTCTCTTGAGCCTCTGCATCCCGCCTTTAAGCCTCTGCTTCACTCTCTTAAGCCTCTGCATCACTCTCTTAAGCCTCTGAATTACTCTCTTGAGCCTCTGTATAACTCTCTTGAGCCCCTGCATCCCTCTCCCAAGCCTCTGCATCACTCTCTTGAGCCTCTGCATCCCTCTCTTGAGCCTCTGCAACACTCTCTTCAGCCTCTGCATCACTTTTTTAAGCCTCTGAATCAGTGTCTTGAGCCTCTGCATCACTCTCTTTAGCCCCTGCATCCCTCTCTCAATCCTCTGCATCACTCTCTTGAGCCTCTGCATCACCCTCTTAAGCCTCTGCATTACTCTTGAGCCTCTACATCCCTCTCCTAAGCCTCTGCCTCACTCTCTTAAGCCTCTGCATCACTCTCTTGAGCCTCTGTATCCCTCTCTTGAGCCTCTGCATCACTCTCTTCAGTCTGTTCATCCCTCTCTTGAGCCTCTGCAACACTCTCTTCAGCCTCTGCATCACTCTCTTAAGCCTCTGAACCCCTCTCTTGAGGCCTCTGCATAACTCTCTCGAGCCTCTGCATCACTCTCGTGATTCTCTGCATCACTCTCGTAAGCCTCTGAATCACTCTCTCGAGCCTCTGCCTCACTCTCTTGATCCTCTGCATCTCTCTCTTGAGCGTCTGCATCACTCTCTTGAGCCTTTGCATCACTCTCTAGAGCCTCTGCATCACTCTCTTCAGCCTCTGAATCGCTCTCTTAAGCCTCTGCTTCCCTTTCTTGATCCACTGCATCACTCTCTTGAGCCTCTGCATCACTCTCGTGATTCTCTGTATCACTCTCGTAAGCCTCTGAATCACTCTCTTGAGCCTCTGCATCACTCTCTTGAGCCTCTGCATCACTCCCAAGAGCCTCTGCATCCCTCTCTTTTGCCTCTTCATGTCTCACTTGTGCCTCTGCATCCCTCTCTTGAGCCTCTGCATCACTCTCTTGAACTCCTGCATCCCTCTCATGAGCCTCTGCATCCCTCACTTGAGCCTTTGCATCACTCTGTTAAGCCTCTGCATCCCACTCTTGAGCCTCTGCGTCACTCTCAAAGCCTTAAAAATCATTGAATTCAGCAATATTTTGACGTTTATCATCCTCTTTTCCTTTATGTGATTTAAACAAAATACCATCGAATTAGGCAATATTTTGCCGTTTTTCCAAGTTTTTGTGAATTTTCAGTTTATTGCTATTAAATAATTAAATATACGATAAAATTTATGCAAACACATAATTGATTAGAAAAAAACTTAAATACTTCATTTTCAGTCAACTATTTGTTTCTGGATAAAATACTCATTAAGATATTGAAAAAGGGAGAAGTTCTGTTTTTATTTCATGTATCGACGTTTCAGCCGGATTAGAGCGGTTTTACGTGTACATCTTCCATCGGTAATATAAAAGGAAAATCAGGAATATTTTAGAGTATTTTAATGAAAACACATTGATTTTTATCATTTGTATTGGAAACAACATCTTTATATGTCTTTTCTAGAATCTAAATAATACGAAACCTCGCTTTATGATTTGAAGTTAAAATTCTCAAATATGGTAAAATAGCGATTTTTTTCACGTTTTTCATGTTGTGTGACATTACGTAAATATATTCGTTTTTACCAATATTTCGATAATACTTCAAGTTTTCTCACATGTTATTTGGCCTTCAAAACTCAGAATTTCGCAAATTTTGCATTTTTAAGCAAGTTTTCTTGCGTTTTGTTTCGTACCAAAAATCACTGAATTTAGCAATATTTTGACGTTTATCATCCTCTTTTCCTATATGTGATTTAAACAAAATACCATCCAATTAGGCAATACTTTGCCGTTTTTCCACGTTTTTGTGAATTTTCAGTTTATTGTTAATAATTCATTAAATATAAGATAAAAATGATGCAAAAACACATAATTGATTTAAAAAAACTTAAATACTTCATATTCAATCAACTATTTGTTTCTCGATAAAATACTCAGTAAGATATTGAAAAGGGGAGAAGTTCTGTTTTTATTGCATATATCGACGTTTCAGCCGGATTCAAGCGGTTTTGCGTGTACATCTTTCATCGGTAATATAAACGGAAAATCAGGAACATTTTAGTCATTTCTAATGAAAACACATTGATTTTTATCAATTGTATCGGAAAAAACATTTTTATATGTCTTTTCTAGGATCTAAATAATACGAAAACTCGCTTTATGATTTGAAGTTAAAATCCTCAAATATGGTAATAGAGCTATTTTTTCACGTTTTCATGTAGTGTAACTTTACGTAAATATATTCGTTTTTACCAATATTCCGATACTACTACATGTTTTCTCACGATATGTGATTTGGCCTTCAAATCTCAGAATTTCGCAAATTTTTAATTTTTTGCAAGTTTTCTTGCATTTTGTTTTGTACTAAAAATCATCGAATTTAGCAATATTTTGACATCTATCATCCCCTTTTCCTTTAAGTGATTTTAACAAAATATCATCGAATTAGGCAATATTTTGCCGTTTTTCCACGTTTTTGTGAATTTTCAGTTTATTGGTATTAATTCATTAAATATACGATAAAAATGATGCAAACACATAATTGGTTAGAAAATAACATTAAATACTTCATTTTCAATCAAATATTTGATTCTCGGTAATATACTGAGTAAGATATTGAAAAAGGGAGAAGTTCTGTTTTTATTGCATATATCGACGTTTCTGCCGGATTAAAGCGGTTTTACGTGTACATCTTCCATCGGTAATATAAACTGAAAATCAGGAATATTTTAGAGTATTTTAATGAAAACACATTGATTTTTATCATTTGTATTGGAAACAACATCTTTATATGTCTTTTCTAGGATCTAAATAATACGAAACCTCGCTTTATGATTTGAAGTTAAAATCCTCAAATTTGGTAATATAGCGATTTTTTTTCACGTTTTTCATGTAGTGTGACTTCACGTGAATATATTCGTTTTACCAATATTTCGATAATATTTCATGTAGTATCACGATATATAATTTGGCCTTCAAATCTCAGACTTTAGCATAATATTGCATTTTAAGCAAGTTTTCTTGCATTTTGTGTCATACTAAAAATCATCGAATATAGCAATATTTTGACGTTTATCATCCCCCTTTTCCTTTATGTGATATAAACAAAATATCATCGAATTCGGCAATATTTTGCCGTTTTCCACGTTTTTGTGAATTTTCAGTTTATTGGTATTAATTCATTATATATAGGATAAAAATGATGCAAACACATAATTGATTAGAAAGTAACATTAAATACTTCATTTTCAATCAACTATTTGTTTCTCGTTTAAAAACTGGGTAAGATATTGAAATTGCGAGAAGTTCTGTTTTTATTGCATATATCGACGTTTCAGCCGGATTAGAGCGGTTTTACGTGTACATCTTCCATCGGTAATATAAACGGAAAATCAGGAACATTTTAGTTAATTCTAATGAAAACACGTTGATTTTTATCATTTGTATTGGAAACAACATCTTTTTATGTCTTTTCTAGAATCTAAATAATACGAAACCTCGCTTTATGATTTGAAGTTAAAATCCTCAAATATGGTAAAATAGCGATTTTTTTCACGTTTTTCATGTAGTGTGACATTACGTAAATGTATTCGTTTTTACCAATATTTCGATAATACTTCATGTTTTCTCACATGTGATTTGGCCTTCAAATCTCAGAATTTCGCAAATTTTGCATTTTTAAGCAAGTTTTCTTGCGTTTTGTTTCGTACTAAAAATCATTGAATTTAGCAATATTTTGACGTTTATCATCCTCTTTTCCTTTATGTGATTTAAACAAAATACCATCCAATTAGGCAATATTTTGCCGTTTTTCCACGTTTTTGTGAATTTTCAGTTTATTGTTAATAATTCATTAATATACGATTAAAATGATGCAAACACATAATTGATTAGAAAAAAACTTAAATACTTCATATTCAATCAACTATTTGTTTCTCGATAAAATACTCAGTAAGGTATTGAAAAGGGGAGAAGTTCTGTTTTTATTGCATATATCGACGTTTCAGCCGGATTCAAGCGGTTTTACGTGTACATCTTCCATCGGTAATATAAACGGAAAATCAGGAATATTTTAGAGTATTTTAATGAAAACACATTGATTTTTATCATTTGTATTGGAAACAACATCTTTATATGTCTTTTCTAGGATCTAAATAATACGAAACCTCGCTTTATGATTTGAAGTTAAAATCCTCAAATTTGGTAATATAGCGATTTTTTTTCACGTTTTTCATGTAGTATGACTTCACGTGAATATATTCGTTTTACCAATATTTCGATACTATTTCATGTAGTATCACGATATATAATTTGGCCTTCAAATCTCAGACGTTAGCAGAATATTGCATTTTTAAGCAAGTTTTCTTGCGTTTTGTTTCGTACCAAAAATCACTGAATTTAGCAATATTTTGACGTTTATCATCCTCTTTTCCTTTATGTGATTTAAACAAAATACCATCGAATTAGGCAATACTTTGCCGTTTTTCCACGTTTTTGTGAATTTTCAGTTTATTGTTAATAATTCATTAAATATAAGATAAAAATGATGCAAAAACACATTTTACCATATTTGAGAATTTTAACTTCAAATCATAAAGCGAGGTTTCGTATTATTTAGATTCTAGAAAAGACATATAAAGATGTTGTTTCCAATACAAATGATAAAAATCAATGTGTTTTCATTAAAATACTCTAAAATATTCCTGATTTTCCTTTTATATTACCGATGGAAGATGTACACGTAAAACCGCTCTAATCCGGCTGAAACGTCGATACATGAAATAAAAACAGAACTTCTCCCTTTTTCAATATCTTAATGAGTATTTTATCCAGAAACAAATAGTTGACTGAAAATGAAGTATTTAAATTTTTAATGAAGTATTTAATTGATTTAAAAAAACTTAAATACTTCATATTCAATCAACTATTTGTTTCTCGATAAAATACTCAGTAAGATATTGAAAAGGGGAGAAGTTCTGTTTTTATTGCTTATATCGACGTTTCAGCCGGATTCAAGCGGTTTTACGTGTACATCTTTCATCGGTAATATAAACGGAAAATCAGGAACATTTTAGTCATTTCTAATGAAAACACATTGATTTTTATCAATTGTATTGGAAACCACATTTTTATATGTCTTTTCTAGGATCTAAAAAAATCGAATCCTCGCTCTATGATTTGACGTTAAAATCCTCAAACTTGGTAATATAGCGACTTTTTTCACGTTTTTCACGTAGTGTCGCTTTACGTAAATATATTCGTTTTTACCAATATTTCGATACTACTTCATGTTTTCTGACGATATGTGAATTGGCCTTCAAATCTCAGAATTTCGCATATTTTTCATTTTAAGCAAGTTTTCTTGCATTTTGTTTTATACTAAAAATCATCGAATTTAGCAATATTTTGACGATTATCATCCTCTTTTGGTTTAAGTGATTTTAACAAAATATCATCGAATTAGGCAATATTTGGCCGTTTTTCACGTTTTTGTGAATTTTCAGTTTATAGGTATTAATTCATTATATATACGATAAAAATGATGCAAACACATATTTGATTAGAAAATAACATTAAATACTTCATTTTTAATCAACTATTTGTTTCTCGTTAAAAAAACTGAGTAAGATATTGAAAATGCAAGAAGTTCTGTTTTTATTGCATATATCGACGTTTCAGCCGGATTAGAGCGGTTTTACGTGTACATCTTCCATCGGTAATATAAACGGAAAATCAGGAATATTTTAGAGTATTTTAATGAAAACACATTGATTTTTATCATTTGTATTGCAAACAACATCTTTATATGTCTTTTCTAGTATCTAAATAATACACAACCTCGCTTTATGATTTGAAGTTAAAATCCTCAAATATGGTAATATAGTGATTTTTTTTTTTTTTTTTTTTCACGTGAATATATTCGTTTTAGCAGTAGTATCATATATTTTTTTTTTCTTTTTAGCAGGATGCGCGGGCCCCTAAGCCTCTGGCTGGCCCACTAAGTGATGCTCGTTTCTGTTTACCTGGGCGGAGGATGAGTATGTATGACCCGTATGGTCGCTTCAGTAAGATTTTGCCATATGTGTTTAACAACTTCCTCTGCTCTGTCGAATCGAAGGTGAAATCTTAACGGGTTTGTAACTGTGCACTGTGTTAGATAATGTTCCAGTGGTCTGTCGGGCATTTCTCCACAGTGTTGACATTTCCTCTCACCTTCCGGAACCCGTAAGCCTATTTCCCATGCACATGGGTATCCAAGCCTGATGCGATGTAAGTGCACTTCTGTTGTTCTACTGCCCCCTTTCATCAAACTAAGTGGTTCGTAGTTGGTGGAATTCTTGTACCAACCCGCAGATCCTGATGTTGCAACTGCTGTGTTGTGGTCACTGTACAGCCTTCGCATTGCTCTGTTTCGAATCACTTTCTTCATCTGGGAGAGACTCGTGGTATGTAAATGTCTACATTCCTCCTCTTAGTAGCAAGTTTTGCAGCTTCGTCTGCAATGTCATTACCTAATAGTCCCACATGACTTGGCACCCAGTTGATAAGCACCCGTCGGCCTTGTCGTGGAGTGTGTGCATGAATGATAAGACATTGGTGATCAGATGGATGTTATCACATATGTGTTCCTGTTGCAAGGTTTCAATGGCGGTTCTCGAATCTGTATGGACGATAACATGTTGGCGGTGTTCAGCAAGAGCATGTTCCAAAGCCTTTTGAATGGCTAGCATCTCAGTCTGTAAAGTCGAACACCCATTTGAGAGCCTCCAACTATATACAGAGTTTCCTGCTTTAACTGCAGCTCCGGTTTCCTGTCCCTGCTGGTCTACTGACCCATCCGTGAAGTAAGTGAAGCTGTCGGATGCCATGTTTGCTTCTATATGCATCTGTGCAATGTGACGTAGCAGATGAGGATGTGTCTGGTTCTTCTTTCCGTCAAGAGCCATAATCTGAAAGTCTGCTGGCAGAGATTCCCAAGGGGCTTGTATAACAAAGTCTGCATGTATGTCGTCGACACCCCTCTCAGTGACTGTGTTTGCCATATCGAACGTATCGATGGCGTTTATCGCACAATGGGTCCACCTGTTGCTATTGGAGGCTCTTCTGTCCAGAGTTAGTGCTCCAGTGATCAAATCTTTAAGTGAACTGATTCTAGGTCTAGTCAATATCTTGGTCAGCATGCACGCAGCAATCCCCTTTACCCTTATTTCAATCGACGTTAGCTTTGTCTCTAGTCTTAGGTTCAGGATTTTAGTCCATCTGGGAGCACCTGTTATGACTCGCAATGCATCATTTTGAAGAACCTCAACGTTTGCCCACTGACCAGGAGAAAGAGTGAGTAAGGCAGGTGCTGCATAATCAACCAGGGAACGAACGGCGTGTATGTAAAACATTCTCAACACTCTGTGTCCCGCTCCTAGACGGGGCCCTGTGATTGCTCTCATTATATTTATTCGTGACTTTGCTTTCTCCTTTAGATATTGAATTTGCTTATTGAATGTCATCTTAAAATCAATCCACACTCCGAGATATCGATATTGTGGAACCCACTGAAGGTTAATGTCCTGAATGCGTAGGTGCCTGTCTGGAGCCTTGCCACCTAGTCTCATCGCCTTAGACTTCTGTGCAGATATTTTTAGCCCTAAAACACTGCATTCAGATGTCACTTGATCTAAAGCACCTTGAGCTTTATTTAGAAGTGAAGGACCCGTAACGACTAATGCTAGATCATCAGCATAGCTTAGCAATGTAACCCCTTCTGTAAAGGACATGGTAACAAGGTTTTCCATAAGGATGTTAAAAAGACTAGGACTGAGGACTCCTCCTTGTGGAGTCCCATTCTCGTGCAAGTGGTAGTCCGACACTTGTCCTTGCAACTTTACTCTGGCATACCTGTGACTTAGGTAATCTTGAATCCATGCTAGCATTTTCCCCCTCACACCTTTTTTAACTAAGGTGTGTAGTATTGCTGGCGGGCTTGCAAGTTCAAATGCTTTTTCCAGATCAAGGAAGACCACTATAGCTGGACCCGAGTTAACTGTTCCTAGTAATGTTGCTATGCAGTTGGCAGTACCTACACCTCTAGTGAAGCCAAATATGTGTTTATGAAGGTCTCCAGTCTTCCACAGTAGCCTATTTAAGACCATCCGTTCTGCAGTTTTACTAACGCATGATGTTAAGGAAATGGGTCTGTAATTGCCAGGTTCATTCGGCTTAGGAATCGGTATGATGTCTGCTTTCTTCCAAGAGGGCGGTAGTTTGCCTTGCTGCCAAGACGCATTGATGACGTCCAATATCCCTCGGTCTCCAGCAGGACCTGCATGTGCGATCATTGAGTATGTAATGTTATCAGCACCTGGTGCAGTGTCCTTACCACCTTTTTTGGCTCTGCTTAGTTCCTGTTCGGTGAAGGGACAGTCACATTCGTCATTTATAGCTATGCCCTCATGAATGACTGTCATCCTCTCTTGTTTTAAGTGTTCTTGCTGCCTTCGGACCATTGCAGGAAGCTGATATGAAGCTGTTCTTTCTGCAAATTGGAGAGCAAGTCTCTCAGCCTCCTGCAATGGTTGAATACATGCCTGTGGCCGGGCTGGTCGACCTGATATAGTTTTAATCTGACCCCATATCTTGCCAAGACTACTATGTTCATTTAGAGTTTGACACCACTCAAACCATCTTGCCTCCTTTACTTCTCGAGAAACTCGCCTTGCTTCAGATATCACCGCTCGTAGCAGAGTTCTTCCTTCTGGTGTGGGGTTTCTCTTTAGATGTTTTCTGAAGATATTGACTCTGTGGTTCTGTTCTTTAACGTCATTACTATAGAACCAATAGTTCTTTCGTTTCGTGTTACCTGTGATAATGATTGGAATAGCTTTGTTCGCAGCAGCTGCAACGGCTTCCTGCAGATTGGTCTCGTGTATGTTCAAATCCTCAGGTGGCGTGTACGTTGCATACCATTTTTCAAGTTCTTCCTGGTATACATTCCAATTGGCCTTTCCTAAATTCCACCGAGGCTGCGCAGGAGGTGTAGGAGGTCGTGCCAGGTTGAGTGTCGTGACAGTAGCATAGTGGTCACTGGTGATCACCGGGTCTACTTCCCACTTCGCCTGTTGCTGGAGTGCTGTGGAGATGAATGTAAGATCAAGGGAACCTCCTAGAATGTGAGTGGGTTCCCCAGTGTTGAGAAGTGTAATTTCAGGTACTTCTCGCAGAGCTGCAGCTAAATGGCGCCCATCTGCATTGGCTGGCCCAGTTGCACCTAACTCTGGATGATGAGCATTAAAATCTCCAGCAATAATTAAATTTTCCTGCGTGGCCAAGGCAAGCACTGCCTCTGCTTCTAGTTTACGTCTAGGGGGCTTGTAGACGTTGTATATGAGGAGCTCAAAATTAGCCATATTCACTGTAACTGCTAATACCTCTACTCCATCCCCACATGAAACCGAGTCTATTTTCTTGCTGGGTATGGTGTTTCTGACTAGGGTCATTAATCCTCTTAGTCTCCCCTGCTCATACGGTAGAACATAGTGCTGATATCCAGCTAATCTGAAGGATTTCGTGGCTGGGAAAAGAGTTTCTTCCAAAACGATTATATCTGCTTTCGTGCTGATTGCAGCCTCCTGAAGTGTGTGTTTTTTATTTCCAAGACCTTGTATGTTCCACTGCAGAATTCGTAATGGCCAGACGACGGGTTCGGTTGGTGTTGCTTGTTCTACTAGAACTCCTCCTCGGAATCGACCTCTATATTCTCCGCCTCGCAAGTCGTGTCGCTGCAAATCGGACTGCATTGATAGTTCGTGGTCATCCCCGACGTTGTTGGAATCTGTGCATAACTGTGGTCCATCGCTATGTTGTTGGAAGTGCTGCAGGTCGGACTGCATTGATTGTCCGTGGTCAACCCCGGCATTGTTGGAATCTGTGCAGAACTGTGGTCCATCACTTTGTTGTTGGTATTGCTGCAAGTCGGACTGCATTGATTGCTCGCGGCCGTTTCTTGTGTTGGCGGAACCTGCGCATCTCTGCTGTTCAATACGTCTTTGTTGGCGTTGCTGCAGATCAGACTGCATTGGCTGTTGTTGTCTGTCTCCTGTGTTGGAAGATTCTGTTGATCGTGGGTGGTCACTGCGTCTTGCAGTTGCGTTTGTGAATGTCGATGTTCCGGTGTCTTGACTAGCCGACTGTTGTCGGTAGTCAGTATGTCCAAGTTGCGTTGTTTGTCCTCTTGTGCTCCATCCTGTCGGAGACTGTCTATTTCTCGTGTAACTGTGGTCTGCTGCACGATCTTGTCCATTATCACACAAGTGATGTCTTGAGTCTGTTGTTGTGAGGCGTTCTGCGTCATCTGTAGGCAATTGATAATGGTCTCTGCCATGATCTTCACGATGGTTTGCAGCTGGACCTCGGTAAAACTGTATAGCTGGTGAGTAGATTCCGAAAGTAAGTGTTTTCTGCTCATTTGCACTTGCTGGACTTCTGCAACACTTTCGTGTAATGTCTGATTCGGAATTGACAGATTCGGGAAATTTTGCTCTGTGAGAGCGGGTGGCTGTTGTGGCTGTGCACGAGTGTTCCAGACGTTGGTGTTGGTGGATGTACCGCTGGTCAGTGTGTTGACCCTGGCCTGAGCTGTCTGCACTTTTTGTTTCCGTGCAGAGCAGGTTGTGCTCCAGGCATGATGTTTGCCTCCACAATTTGGACATTTGGCTGTTGTGGTCTGGTTTGCCTTGTGCTTGGCAATACAGTCTTTGGTGGGATGTCTCAGGCTGCACACTCCGCACCTCTCCTGTCCTGTGCAGCGTGACTGATGGTGGCCGTATTTCTGACACCTGAAGCAGCGTAGGGGTTCCGGGACGTATGGCCTCTGTCGGTATGTCCCCCAATTTCCAAGACCGAAAGTTTCCGGCACATGTCCCATGACGGTCACCAGAACCTGACGCGTCGCTGCCTTGTCTACTTTTGTGTGGCAACGTTCCGCACTCAGGACTTGCTTGTGTTCTAGCACTGGATCCAGGGGAAAGTCGATTGGGTATCCCAAAAGCACGACTCGTGTGCGTCGTTCTGAAGGGTCCAGCTTTACCAAGCACACAGGTTTCCCCTGCAGGACTCTTACCTTCTCTAAGTAATGTGCAGTCTGTTGGTCTTGAGGTGTCAGTATTATTTCTCCCTTCAGGTTGACTGTAATGGAAAGTTTGAGCTCTGGTTGTTCTTTTTCCATCGCCGTTACTACTCCATATGCTGTAGGAAAGTGGTCGGTCTGCATGATCTTGAATTTCGGAAGAAGTGCAGAGGCTGGCGATGTCTGGTGTGAGACTGGTGGTGTCCTCCCCTGTCCCATACTGCTGTCCTGCGGCTGGGCTGTGGAGAGAGGAACAATGGCCGACATTGGCTGGCGTGAAACCGGTGGTGTCCTCTCCTGACTCATACTGCCGTCCCGCGGCAGCGTTGCGGACAGAGAAGCATTGACTGACACTGGCTGGTGTGTGACTGACGCTGTCCTCTCTAGGTCCATTACGTCCGCTGACTTGCTGGTAGAAGCAAGTGGTAAAGCCTCGATAGCAGTTTTCTTTGGGGCCTGCTGCACATCGGTCCCCCGTCCTTCCTCGTCCGAAAGCTGCTTCCATTCCCTCTTGCGCTGAGCCTTCCCCATGGCTCTCTACACGTAGTGAGAACCGACTCAAACCACCGGAGCAGCAGGCGACACGTCCTCACTGCACGGTAGCTCAGGAGCCTCACGATATATAATTTGCCTTCAAATCTCAGACTTTAGCATAATATTGCATTTTAAGCCAGTTTTCTTTCATTTTGTTTCGTACTAAAAATCATCGAATATAGCAATATTTTGACGTTTATCATCCCCCTTTTCCTTTATGTGATATAAACGAAATATCATCTGATTAGGCAATATTTTGCCATTTTCCACGTTTTTGTGAATTTTCAGTTATTGTTATTAATTCATTAATATACGAAAAAAAATGATGTAAAGACATAATTGATTACAAAATAACATTAAATCCTTCATTTTAATCCACTATTTGTTTCTCATTAAAAAACTGAGTAAGATATTGAAAATGCGAGAAGTTCTGTTTTTATTGCATATATCGACGTTTCATCCGGATTAGAGCGGTTTTACGTGTACATCTTCCATCGGTAATATAAACGGAAAATCAGAAATATTTAGAGTATTTTAATGAAAACACATTGATTTTTATCATTTGTATTGGAAACAACATCTTTATATGTCTTTTCTAGGATCTAAATAATACGAAACCTCGCTTTATGATTTGAAGTTAAATCCTCAAATTTGGTAATATAGCGATTTTTTCACGTTTTTCATGTAGTGTGACTTCACGTGAATATATTCGTTTTACCAATATTTCGATACTATTTCATGTTGTATCACGATATGTGATTTGGCCTTTAAATATCAGAATTTCGCATAATATTGCATTTTAAGCAAGTTTTCTTGCATTTTGTTTCGTACTAAAAATCATCGAATATAGCAATATTTTGACGTTTATCATCCCATTTTCCTTTATGTGTATAAACAAAATATCATCGAATTAGGCAATATTTTGCTTTTTTCCACGTTTTTGTGAATTTTCAGTTTAATGTTATTAATTCATTATATATACGATAAAAATGATGCAAACACATAATCGATTAGAAATTAATAATAAATACTTCATTTGCAATCAAATATTTGATTTTCGGTAAAATACTGAGTAAGATATTGAAAAGGGGAGAAGTTCTGTTTTTATTGCATATATCGACGTTTCAGCCGGATTAGAGCGGTTTTACGTGTACATCTTCCATCGGTACTATAAAAGGAAAATCAGAATATTTTAGAGTATTTAATGAAAACACATTGATTTTTATCATTTGTATTGGAAACAACATCTTTATATGTCTTTTCTAGGATCTAAATAATACGAAACCTCGCTTATGATTTGAAGTTAAAATTCCAAATATGGTAAAATAGCGACTTTTTTCACGTTTTTCATGTAGTGTGACATTACGTAAATATATTCGTTTTTACCAATATTTCGATAATACTTATGTTTTTCTCACATGTGATTTGGCCTTCAAATCTCAGAATTTCGCAAATTTTGCATTTTAAGCAAGTTTTCTTGCGTTTTGTTTCGTACTAAAAATCATTGAATTTAGCAATATTTTGACGTTTATCATCCTTTTTCCTTTATGTGATTTAAACAAAATACCATCGAATTAGGCAATATTTTGCCGTTTTTCCACGTTTTTGTGAATTTTCAGTTTATTGTTAATAATTCATTAATATACGATAAAAATGATGCAAACACATAATTGATTAGAAAAAACTTAAATACTTCATATTCAATCAACTATTTGTTTTCTCGATAAAATACTTAGTAAGATATTTAAAAGGGGAGAAGTTCTGGTTTTTATTGCATATATCGACGTTTCAGCCGGATTCAAGCGGTTTTACGTGTACATCTTCCATCGGTAATATAAAAGAAAATCA